>NC_060268.1:1255231-1323297 GCF_021613505.1 Equus quagga | reverse complement strand
AACAAATTTCTTGAGCTGCAGTGGTGGGATTCGTTTATAGGAACAAAATTTCAGTCTAGACCATATGTAAGTTACCTAACTAAGACGACATTTAGAGAATTAGTGATGGGACCCCTTATAAACAGACTTGTTCTGCAAGCCCTCGACTTTACTAAGTAATAGCTAGTTGACAGGACTCAGTGAAAAGAAAAGCCAGACCGTCAGGTGTGCATAGTTCTGTGAAGCCCCGCCCTGCCCCACACAGCACACAGTCTTACTTGTTTCAGTGTCTCCAGTTCACCTTTGAGAAGGAGGTTTTCCTGTTCCACAATATGAGTCTGTATTTTGACTTCAGAAAGTTCTGCCTCCAGAGAAGACACTAAAGTGGAGGACTAAGAAAAAAATGTAAAAGTCAAACAATACACATACTCATTCAGCCGGAGGGAAATTTCAGGGTTCCCAAAAGGAGCACTGGGGAGACACTAGTATAAATTCAATGACGCTGTTCCATGACCATTCACCCTCATACTCAACAGAACTCAACTATCTTTCAAAACACTTTCCACTTAAATGGCAGGACCATGGATTCTAAGGTAGTTTTTGCAGGCTTCTCCACCATAAAGTCTGTATCTTTCTCTTGGGGGAGATACTTTGAGACTATGCAAATCGTGCTTCTCCTTAAATTTTGCTTATTAATTTTAGTGTCTATCAGTGGATTTTGTCTACAAAAATTATTACTCTGGTATTTGCCTAATGATGACTTTCTTTTGCCTTCTTTTTTTCTCCATTTACTAAGTAGAATTCTACTCTAAGGAAGAGCTGTTGTTTCTCCCTGCTTTATTTACTTATCCAATTTTTTACATCAGTATGAAGCCATAGGTATTTATTTTACGCTATACTATGATTATTTACTTTGTTGATCTAATTGTTGCAGCTTTGGTCATTAGAAGCTCCTTTCGGGTTGGGCCCTGTGTCCTTTCAACATGCCCCATCTTCTTGTGAGCACTGTTTTCTTTCTGGCACCATGAGATGTTCCAAGCTCATCTTGAATTTTCCCTGCCCCAGCCTTGGAATCCATCGTTTTTCCAAGGAGCCCTGGTTCCTTTTATAGGAGAACGGTGTTTAGACACCAAGACCTGAGCACCCATTCGTATCCACACATCTGTGTCTATCTCTCTGTATATATGTTCAGAAACGTGAGTTACGCTAACACCCGGGATCCCAGTCCAGCATCGCAGGGTTCGTCTTAGCCCTCCGCGTTTCTCCATTTACACCTCCATCTCCAACAGTGAGAAACTCAGTTCTTATGGTCTACAGTGTATGTACTCATTTGCTCAATCCTAGCACACACAGAGTGGTTCCAGAATTAGTAACCCACACCCACTCAGAAACACATGTTCTGACTAGATCCTCCTAACAATGGGTGCACTTTGTCTTGTCTGTAGTCCTACAGTATACAGTCAAGATGTGATTTCCAATTACTTAATTATTTAAGTTAATTCTTCTCTTCCCATTGTGGTTATGTTATGCATTCATAATATAGTCAGGTTCATTTGTTAGTGCTGTGTTCCATTTTGGTACCCCCACATCTGGACTGGTTTGAATGGTGTTTATTTGGGGATATGTGAAGAATGTGTGTTCTAAAAGTCAGAGCCATAGAAAAAGACATACTCAGAGTGTCACCCCCTCCCTCATCTGTCTCCCATTCCCATTCCTAGTCCATCCTCCCCCCACCCCCCAAGGTAACCATCTCTTTAGCTTCTGGCCCATCCTTCCTCTGCTCCCTTTGCCCAAATGAGCAGACACCTGTCCCCGGTTCCTTACGTGGACAAAGACGTACTCCAGACGCCCTCAGATGCTCTTTGCACCTTTATTTTTTCACTAACAGTATGTCCTGGAAATCATTTCATATCAATAGAGATCTTTCTCATTCCTTCTCTCTCTCCTTTTTTTTTTTTTTAACAGCTGCAGAGCACTACTCCATGGTGTGGCTGTACCCACCACATTCATGCAACCGCTCTCCTACGTATGAGCATCCAGGCTGTTCCCAATATTTTACAATTACAAACAATGCTGCAAGGAATAACTCTGTGCCTATGAATGTTCATATTTTTGGAGGTGCATCTCTAAGGTAAATTTCTAGAAGTAGGACAAAAGGTAAGTACATATGCAATCTTGTTAGGTATTGCCAAATTTCCCTCCAGAGGATAACATCAGTTTACATCCCCCCCCAGCAGTGTATGAAAGGGGCTGTTTCCCCAAAGCCTTGCCAGAAGAATATGTGGTCATATTTGTAAATTGTTGTCAGTCTCATATCTGAAAAATGATACATCAGTGTTGTTTTTATTTGCATTTCTTTACTTATGAGTGATTTTGAACATTTTTCCATAGACTTGAGGGCCATTTTCATCTCCTGTTTGTGAATCATTTGTCCTGTGTTCCCCCCATTTTGCTGTCAGATTTGGGTCCTAAGGCCTTTGGTTTTCAGAAATTCTTTACATGGTAGGGATGCTAGCCCCTCTCTGTAGTATAGGAGGTAAATATTTTCTCCCAGTTTGTGAGTTGTCTTTTGACTTTGTTTATGCTCTTTTTTTTTTTTAGGCCATGCAAAGTTTTTAAATGTAATCATTTTTTCTTTTTTTTTGCCTCTGGTTTGTGAGTCATAGTTAGACAGCCTTTCTCTACACCAAGGTTAAAGACGAACTCACTCATGTTTTCTTCTAGTCCTTGTACAGCTTTATTGTTTATATTTAGACTCCTAATCCAAGCACAGTTTATCCTCACGTTTGGTATAAGATATGGATCTAACTGTATCTAGTTCCAAATGTCTACCCAATTGTCCAGGCTCCACTTATTAAAAAGTCCATCGTTACCCCAGCGATTTGAGAAGCTACCTTTGTTAAACACAAGTTTTCCATTTGTATTCGGGTCTAGACTTTCCATTCCTCTTACCTGTCTATTCACGTGCAAGTACCACACTGTTTTAATTACTAAGACTTTATGTATAAGAAATTTAATACGAGCCTTTCTTTCATTTCTTGGGATTCCCTCCAGACAGGCCACAGCGTGGCCACAGACTGTACCTGGACTTTACAGCGCTCCAGTTCTTCTCTCAGATGAGATTTTTCCTGTTCCCACTCCTCCAGTGCACTGTGTCCTGGCTCGTTATCCTCCTGGCATAGCACTGCCGCCAGACGTTGATTAAGGTCTTGCAATTCTTTCTGATTTTGAGAATTCTTTTGGCTAAGTTCTGTATTCTCCAAATTCAACTGTTGGTTTTTGGTTTTTAATTCTGAAATCTAATTAAAATGGAAATATATTTTAAAAACTAGTTACCCTACTTTCTGCTAACAAACAGATTTAGAAACTAATTTTTTTCCCTCTTTATGTAGGTAAAGTTACATATATATATACACACACACACACTTAACAACAGAAATAATGCATACTCATTATTACAAATTCAGTCAATTCGCAAGTATATGAAGAAGTGATGGACACTCAGTCCAGCCCTACTCCACACGGGGAGCCACTGTCTACAGCTGGATACGTGTCCCTCTAGATTGTTTTCTCTGCATATACAAAACCCATATAACACAGAGATTTTTTTCTTCTTTATAACAAAATCATTATCATTATATCAAAATCATTTCAGATATTTGGACAGCCTGCTTTTTCCACTTATAATATCTTATAGACTCTTGTCATTCCAAGTCAGTGCATTCAGAAACCTCCACATGCTATTATTTTTAGTGGCTATAGGGTATTCCATAATGCATTTATCCATGCCCACACTGACAGACATATAGATTTATCATTCTTTCCTTTAATTATGAAGAAACAAAACAATCTTCTAGAAAATTCATTTACACACGGTAGCATTTTGTATTTAGGATCATTTTTTGAAGGTAGGCATATACATAACTGTTTTGATAGAGAGCCCCAAAATGTCCTCCTCACAGTGCTACCAACTTGTAGTCCTGTCAATGACGTCTGGGTGCACGCATTTCCTCACCCCCTTTTTAATACCAGATGACACCAATCTTTAATATTTGCTAATCTGACAGGTGAAAAAAAGAAACATTTAATTTGCACTTTCCTAATCACTAATGAGGTTAACCATCTTTTTATATGTTGTATTCTTTTCTCCTGTGACTCGACCATTCATGTCAATTATCTATTTTTCAACAGGGTTTTGCCATTTGTTCGTAAGAGTACAGAATATATTTTAGATGTTAGTACCCTGTCTATTTCAAGTACTGAAAATACTCTTTTCCCAGGATGTCCTTGTCTTTTGACTGTTTCAGACAGATTCTTAAATGGTCTTCCCCCGCACAATTGCATGGTGTGAGATTATACAAATTGGGCACTGAATGGCACAGGCTATCTGAATAAATCATAATTCTTGAATTCTTGGTGAAAAGATATAACAATTAACTGGTATTCTAGATCTGTGAAATTCTGTCCTTAACTCTCTCCTTTCAATCATGGTGAGGAAAGAGGAAGGAGCTAACAGTAATCTAAACTACGTGTGGGATAGGGCTAGGATTTCACGGGTTTGGTTTTAGAGGCGTCACCTCCCCATCCTCTCCCCCTCCCCCTACTGGTTACAGAGCTTACGTCAAGCACTGAGTCTAGAGATAATACATACATTATTATATTCACGAGAAACAGAAACCCCTATCTTATACCACACATGAGGATAATCTCTGCTTGGATTAGGAGTCTAAATACAAACAATAAAACTATACAAGTCCTAGAAGAAAACATGGGTGAGATCATTTCAAGTCAGCCAGAAGTGAGCTTCCACTGTGAAACTCAGGATTTGCAACCTCACCATCATTAGCTACATGCTATTCAAGTAGCATGTCCTATAAATTTGTAAATTTCAAATAAACAAAGAAAATTTCAGAATCAGGAAACATTGGGAAATATTAAGTATCACCTTACCTGTGTCTTTAAATTTTCAACCATCTTCTGAACTGCAGCTTTTTCCTGTTCTACAGTTTCTATTTTTTGCCTAAAAGGGACAATGAAAATATAACTTAAGAGTTAGGCTTTAAAAGTTGAAGTAAAATAGTTTTAGTCCTTGCAAGAATGCCTTAGGAAAATTTACATCTTACCACATTTCTTCCTGAGATCCATTTAATTTCCCTAATTTCAGGTTAGACATGCTATCCTCTTCATTTAAAGTAGTAATTTCACTTCTCAAAATAGAATTTTCCTCTTGAAGCTTCTCAGATTCATATCTGAAGTACAGAGATTTAAAAAAATAGTTACAACAAGGGAGTCATCTGGCATCTTTGGAAATACTTTCTAGTAACTTCCAATATAAAACAAGTACTCCACGCCAGTTATAAAGAGAAGTCTAAATTAGTAGTGTCTTAGTACTTGGAAATCAAGCTATGACATATTGACTCATTTCTTTTGGGAAGTAAGAATTTCACTAAAGGACTAAGTTAAGGAAGTGTGGCTGACACCCTCAGCGTGGAGCCAGGTGAGGATGCAGTGCCCGCTCTGGCTGCTGCTCTCAGTGGCGAGCGCACTGCTCTGAGCAGGTAACTCCACTCAGTCTCTAGTCCTCCTGCTCCGAATAGACAAAAACCATATTACTTGGCTGTGTGAGTTTTAGTTTTAGGGCCCAGGGGACCTAGAGAAAGAAAATTCACACACAAATAAAAGGGCCGCAGTGAAATATGTACAGTAATGTTTACATTGATTTTTATCCATCTCATCATATTATGATTTTTAGAACTAAAAATGGTCTGAAGTAAGAAGAGGAAAAACTACATCTAGAATTAAATAATTTTGTTTCAGATCATTAAGCTGTTTCAGACGATGTAATATTTTACGAGTCTTTTTTTGAAACCGAATTTGCTAGAAGACTATAGCAATCATATTTTACAAAGTCAAGTGAGCAGTGGTTCCAATTAGTTTCACTTGCCTCTTTATTCTTCAAGCACATTTATTAGAATCTGGTAGCTCCTCAATGAAATTTTATGTCCTAAGATAAATTTCCATTGTTTACAGAATATCAGCCTGAGCTACGTGATACAAGCGAAACACGGTCAGCCACAAGACACATCATTTTCCTATATTAGTACAGGAAGGGAGTTCTGATCTACCAGGTGAGTTATTAATACACAAAAGGCATTCACTCTCACAGAGCTTGTTTCATCAAAACGAGGAAAATAACATTCAGAAGAAAAAAAAAATTTATCCATCCAAACCAAGTGCTAGGAAGAGTTAAGGACTTGACAGACATTGACGAGCATGTTGTTAAAGGCAGACACGCTCCATTATGGACTTTCACACCCAAACGAACAAGACATTGAGTTCCCGGGAGGAAGGGAAGGGAATGCCTCGGAGGCAGGGCTAGTCTAGTTGTTAATAGGATGCAGAGGCAGAGGAAGCCTGAAGTTCTGCTCTCTTCTTGAAGATTACCAGGGGGTTAGTTTCTCTAGGCACAGCAGGCAGCGGGAGTTAGATGTGGTGAGGTGCTCGCTGGGATCCATGATGTTGGCAGGTGCATACATTACCTCAGGAGCTCCACTTTCTGCTGCATCTCACTGCAGGTCACCTGCAGGTCGTGCATCATTGCCTTCAGCTCCTCCTCCTTTTCTCCTTGAGAAGGTATATCTTTTTGCTTAACCAAAGTGGTGACTCTCTCCCTTAACTTTCTAGTTAGCTCCTGCAGCTTTGTTTTCTCCAGTGCTAACTCTGCTATGGTGGCCTGATGCTGAAAATGCTTGTCCTGAAGGTGGAGGAGAGCAGGGTTTCCCTCCAGTGTAACCTGGTTCTGGACTCCCGGCTTTTCCCGACGTGTCCGGATGGTTCTGTGTAGCCAGGCAATTTCACGGGCTTTTCCTCCTTCCGGGAGCTGTGTGTTCTCCTGCTCGAGGTACTGGCCTTCTTGGTAATGTTCTTCTATAATGTGGTGTACACTCACCACCCTTGGCACACCCTCCAGGGTCTGACTTAGGCCGAGCACCTCTTCGTCAGGGTCCACCACCAGGCTATCCTCACGGGCCTCCCGCAAGGAGACACAGTCACACGGCAGCACCGATGTTTCTTGCAGCTTCTCAATCTTGCCTTGAAGTCGCAAAACCAGAACGTGCAGTTCCTCGTTTTCTCTTTTGACCTCATCATAACTCTTTTCCAGGCTGAGGAATGTTTCAGTCACTTCTTCCACTTTCTTTAGCTCGTCCTGTAATCTGAAAACCTCTGCGGCGAGTTCTTTGTTATTTTCTAGGGCTTCGTCGTAGCGCGTCTCCATCACTCTCAGCTCCTCCTGAAGGCAGTCGTTTTCTCTGCTAGCATCCTCGTATAACAGTCTATACTTGGGAGAAGACTCAGGGACTCTCTCAAGCAGCTTTAGCTTCTTTTTTAGCACAGAAACATCAAAAAGTAGGTCCTGTTTCTTTTCAGAAGCTCGATCGCAGTCTGCGCGTAAGATCATTAGTTGTTCCTGAAGCTGACAAATCTGATTCTTCAGGTCCCAGGTCTCAGTCCTGGTCTCCTCACTATTTCCAAGCTCGGAAAAACTCTCTATTGTTGCTTCAGACTCCTCCACTTTGACGTGCTGTCTCTGAGCAGAGCTGGTCCCTGTGCTCCCGAGGTCCCCAACCTCAGGCTCCTGCAGCTCACCTGGGGCGCACCGCACGGCCACGCCTTCCACCTGCTCCATTTGGTTTTGCAGTAAAAATGGCGCTGTCTGTTCCACAGAATTTCCAAGAAATCCAGTAGTTGGCTCATCTAAACAAGAAGACATTACCGACCCTGGCTCTAATTTTTGCAGCCTCTGTTGCAATCTAGAAATTTCAGTGGCCATTTTCACGTTCTCCTTCACAGCTCGTTCATGAGCTCTCTGCAGGCTTAAGAGGACATCTCCGTTCTCCTCCAGTAGCTGCTCTCCTTGCTGGAGCAGGGACATGGCTCCGCTCCCTTCTGCCTCCTCCCCTCCCATTGCCTGGCAGCTCCTCTGGAGCCTGGAGAGAGGAGATGCCACCTGTCGCATTTCCTTAATTTTATTCTGAAGCCGGGAGATTTCTGTGCTCATCTTGGCCCTCTCTTGCTCTGCTTTCTCACAGGCCACTTTGTGGGCGCTCTCCATGGCCAGAAGCTTGGACATCATTTCCTGCCTCTCCTGGTCATGTTCCCTTTGTAGCCTTTCAAGCCGCTGGGTGGCCAGCTGCTCCGAGGCGCCTGCCTGGCACAGAACCTGCTCGTGGTCCTTCAGCTCTCTTTCATGGCTGCTCTTCAGCTCGAGGATCTGCTCGGACAGCAGACTTTGCTGACTTTCAGAGGCATTTCTTAGATCTTCCAGGTCTTTGAGGAGCTGCTCTCTCTCAACAACCATGCTATTCAAATGTTCTGTGTATGTTTTCTCCAGCATCTCTCTCTCCTGGCTCAGGACCAGAGAAGTTGCTTTCTCCCTCTGGAGAGTCTCTTTAAGCTGCTCCTGGACCTCTGCACACTCCTGGGTGAGCTCGTCCTTCTCAAACTCCCACTGGGATCTCTCCTCGCACTGTTGTTCTAGGAGCTCCTTCAGCTCCTGGCGGTAGCGGCCCTCCAGGCTTCGCAGAGCATTCTCACATCTCTCTGTGACTTTCTGACAGTCAGCCTGACACTGGGCTTCTATTTGAGAGGTTCTTCTATTACACTCAGTTTCCATTTTTTCCCTAAATGTGGTCAACATACAGCATTACTGAAACTGCCGTCAACTCCAGAAGCAAACAAAACACATCTCCCCTGGATAGAAGAGACGGCCAAGCAAGCAATCTAAGTCCTTTCTAAAGTGGTCTTCACTGATGGCTATGTGACTCCTTTATACTGAGAGAGCATCTCAGTTCCGAGAGCCAGGACCAGCAGCCGTAATTAATTTAAAAGACTGACTGACCTCTCTCTGAATTTAGAAGGAAAATTTAGAAACCAAATTCTTTGGCATACTCCTGCATGTATTTGCTTATGGATTTTTAACCAAAAACGTAAACTGATATTTTACATTAAATGATCAAATGCATATTAACCTAACTCCTATTGGGAAATACATAAAATTCTTTCATTTTAATTGAGTATACATTGGAGGATAGCAGTCATATAAACACACATATTAACGAATTCATTATGCTTTTGCCTCTTATTTAATAAAGTAGCACCGAGTTAACTAGAGAGTGAGGCAACCAAAGCCCTCGAGTGTGCCTGAGATCTCACGTGGGGAAGGTGAGCACAGAGTCATGTCTACTAACTCTCGGAGGAGTTACTTTGCCCAAAATCTAGTAGAAATAGCCTTTTTCAGAAAACAAGACTGAAAAACGAAGGAACCACATTTGGGATAATCTTACCCTCATCTAGAACCTTAAAAAATACAAGTCTGATACAAGAAATACTTTCTTCTTTTTTAAAAACAGTTTCAATAACTCCAGGGTAGGCTTATGTCTAAAGAATGGCAAACAGGTTGAAAAACCAAAAGGAATCTAGTCAATGAATGGGCTAGTAGGCCTTCTGATTGTCCCATCTCCTTGACTGACCGGGACTCCTGGTAGCCCCAAGGGACAGCGCCCAGGCTACTCGTTTCCCCACTTTCCTTACCTTCCCTCTTGAAGTTCTCTTTGGTGTTTTTCCAAGAACTCTTTCCGCAACTCCTCTTTCTCAAGAGTGTGCTTCTCCACCAGGCCTTTGAGCTGCTCCTGGTGCAAGTGCTCCAGCTCCTGAGTCAAGCCTCTCACCTTCTCCTCTGTCCAGGCGCCCTCATGAGCGAGTCCATCCCTCTCCCGGGTGAGGCTTTCCTCCGCCTGCTCCAGTCGAGCCTTGAGCTCCATCTCGTGCTCCAGCCTCAGCTTCTCCTGCAGCTGAGTCTTCTCCTCATCCCACTTCATGTGCAGTTGTTTCTTCTCCTCCTCGTGTCTGCGGGTCGTTGTTTGTTGTGCCTCCTTGAGCACTGCTGCCTGGCCCTGAAGTTCTGCAATTTCTTTTTTAAGGTCACTTCTTTGTTTTTCTAAGGTGTGCACCTCATTCTCATACTTCTGCCTCATGCTCTCCTGCTCCTTTTCACAGGCGACCTTGGTTTCATCCAGCTGCTTCTCATAATGGTGCACCTAAGGTCAGGAAGCAAAACCGCCACCACGTTATTCAACTCAAGGCCATGGAAAGGTGATGGGGGCGGTAAGTACTTTTTCCTACAAGACATTCCTCAGTTTTCCCATTTTGTTTTAAAGTAATTTAATTCACAACCACATTAAATAAGACACATTTAAGTCAGGCACGGTTGGCTTTCCTTTTTAACTTGGTTGAATTTTGTCAGTTTCTGAACAACTCTATTAAAAGCGACTAGACCTTCTCATAGATACCATTTGTCTTCCCAGGCATGCCTTCTAACTGTAAACTTGGGGCCTTAAAATAGTTAATTAAATTCAATATTTACCGAACACCTATCAAGCATTCCGCAGGCCTCATGGGGACCAAAAGTTGGGTAAGATGTAGTCTATGCCATCAAGGAGAAACCAGTCCAGACATGGTTATGACAAGTACAAACAAGTAGACTACAAGGCAGAATAAAAAATATAAAAGGTATAGGAAAAAGAGCTACAATGTAACCCAGAGAATCAAAGGAGGGAAAACATTACATTTGGTCGGGGGGAATTCAGGAATGGGTTCATGCAAGAGGTGGCATTTGATATAAACTCTGAAGGGTGAGCAGACCTTCAAAAGGTAGAAAGGAATAATCACATAGCATGTAACAGCATGAGCAAAAGAGGACAGTTTGATGAAGAACAGTGAACCACCTTTTTGGCTGGAGGATGAGGTGACTCAAAGGAATTGTGAAAGAGAAGACTGGAAATCTAAGTTGAAGCTACATGGTGAAGGGTTTTGGAGGCCAGATTCAGAACTTGTACCTAGTTTAGGAGGTAATGCTATATCAAAGGGCTTTTTTGGTTTTATTAAGACATTTTTTTTTTTTTACAAGTTATAAATAATGTAATGGCCTTCAAAAGTTCCATGCTTGCTAGGGCTGAAGATACTATGTTTTGGAAAAAATCTCTCCCAGGAGGAAAAGGCCTCACCCTCAGCCTATAAAACCATCCTGAATAAGTGGGTTCCTGGCAGCCACCGATGCAGGAGGAAATGTACAGAAAGTGCCACCCTATGATAAAAAAGAATCGAGAGTGTCTGCACGCAAAAGCTTGTCAGAGCTCAAAGAGAGCTGGACTGACAAGAAGGACTTACTTTATCTTCAAGCTCTAGTCTCAGGCGACACAAGTCCCTGCGATGCTGCTCTTTCATCTGTTCGATGGCCAGCTCCGCCTCAATGCTCATATTCAGTGGATTGCATTCCTCAGAGCCAAGCCCTGAAAACACATGGGACCCATGACCCTGCAGCAGGTTCTTTCAGTAACATAACCAGCATCCTAGGAGGGACATTCAGTTTAACTAAGGAACAATTTTCAGCCTAAACTGCCACAGATGACATCTACTAGGAAACAACAGAAGCCAGGAGAAGTCTCTTTTCAAGCATTAGGGAAAACAGGAAGACGTGAAGGTGGACAGATTCTTGCATGTACAGGCAGTGTACCAAAACTTAATAAAATCCCTCTTTTTGAACGGTAGGTGGGGGTAGGTGTGGACATTGTTCTTAAAGTTGGCCTCCTCCTAATGAAAATGCTGCAGAGTGAGGTAGTTTCGTCAAACCAACCAGCCTTCTATCCATCCAACAAGCACTGAGCAACACACTAGCAGAGGAGCAATGTGGCAGGAGAGTGATGGCTAGCATACTTGCTGCTGTGCTTGAGGAGTTAACTTCTTGGGTCAGGATATCCATCCTATCACTCAACATTGCAGAAGACTGAGTATTGTGACATTAACTTCCTGTAGGTGGAACCCACCTTAAATTGTCAGCTAAAATTAAAAAAAATAGGCCATAGGTTAGGAACCTGGACATAGGCAGTTTAGGGGAGAACTTCCCAACTCATCCATATGAGCTCACCTCTGCAGCTACCCATGATGATGACTAAGAAGGACACTGAAAAAGTGAAGTATAAGTTGGAGGCTGAGCTAGTACATAGAAAAGATAATTATGTTTCCTACTACGTAGAAATTTCTTAAGGCAGGAGACTCCAAAAAGTTTTTCATGCTGGGGGTACACAGGCAGATGGGAGAAAGGGCATAAGTCTAGTGTCTGGGATTAATTGTCTTGCTTTGGGCTTTCTTTTCATACATCATGGCATAACCCCAACTGAGAAGTAATACTTGGGGTGTAAACCACCCCATGATGGTTTAGCTTCACGTACCAATAAGGAGAACCCCCAGCACTTGGTCGTCTATGGAAAAGCCCAGAAAAGCTGCTGAGATGTATCATATCATCAGCTGGGCTCCATCCTCAAGCTACAATAAGGCGACAGACTTAGAATCAGAGGAAAGGTCTTAGGGCCTCTTCCTGTCCCCTTCCTAATCCCTTATTTACTCTGGAATAAACAGGTGAGGAGAAGGATAAACAACCCTTGTAAGAACCTATACTCCTACTCCAAGTAGCAGTGGAGAAAACTATTTCTAATAGCAGAACTTACTCTGAGCCCTTTCTGAAATTCCAACTCAGCACACTGGAGGAAAGAGGCAGGATATCAGGAGTGAGGAAAAGAGCTGAGAGTGAATGTAGGCAACCAACACTTAATTATTTTATTTGTTGTTTTGCAGACATTTAGCACAGCCAGAGTTAAGAAACCAAATTCTGTGGTTTCTGGCTGGCCCATTCTCCAAAACCATCGTCATACCAGTTGGCAATCTTAGAAAGGCAGGATTCAGCCTCAGTGTCTGAATTCTAACACTCCCCGGCCTGGACTCTCAGACTGCGGACAGCTGTTTTTTTTTTAAACAAAGCAAATACCCCTGTGGTTTGATTTTTCCATTCCTTTGTTGATGCATATCAAAATCAGACAGAAATAGTTTCATAAACACTTCAAGGACAAATGAAAAACCAGACCACAAGTGAAATAGCTCAAGAAAATAGTATTGCCAAAGTCTTTTTTTTCGGTTGCCAAAGTTTTGTGATTTTATACTCAATTTTACACTTTTTAGAAAAAAACAAAAGTCAAAGGCAGACACTGTAAAGATGGTGTCTGAATGGCTTACCCCGGTCAGGCTCAGTGCATCCACTGTGACCATCAAGCTCTTCTGACAGAGAGTTCTTCAAGGGAAGTCTGAACACTTTGCCTTGTGTACGATATTCTTCCAGCTCAGACTGGAGCTCATCCACTTGGTCTTGTAATACCTGGAGTTTAAAAATCGACACAAGTCTTCGATGTGAAACCAAAAGCACAAGCAACAAAAGAAAAAATAGATAAATAGGACTTCATCAAATTTAAAACTTTTGCACTTCAAAGGATACCATCAAGAAAGTAAAAAGACAACCTACAGAATGGAAGCAAAGTTTTTGCAAATTATATATCTGATAAGAGACTTGTAACTAGAATACATAAAGAACTAATGATAAATAGCCCATTTAAATATTGGGCAAAGGATCTGAATAGACATTTCTCCAAAGAAGATACACCAACAAGCACATGAAAAGATACTCAACATCATTAGCATCAGGGAAATGCAAATCACAACTACAATGAGATACCACTTCACACCTGGTAGGATGGCTAGAATCAAACAGACAGACAGTAAGAAGTGTTGACAGGGATGTGGAGAAATTGGGACTCTCATACTGGTGGGAATGTAAAATAATGCAAACCCTTTGCAAAAAGTTTGGCTGTTCCTCAAAAGGTTTAACGTACAGTGATGATATGACCCAACAATTCTACTCCTAGATGTATACCCAACAGAATATACAAAAAACTTGACACAAACGTTTGCAGCAGCGTTATTCATAATATTCAAAACAACCGAAATGTCCGTCAGCTAATGAATGGATGAATAAAATGTGGTATAGCAACCTAATGGAATTTTATCCAGCAACTGAAAGAAATGAAGTACTGATACATTGGATGTACTACAACATGGACGAACCTTGACAACACTTTACTAAATGAAGAAAGCCAGTCACAAAGGACCACATATTGTAGAATTCCATTTAGGTGAGATGTAAAGAATAGGCAAATCTATAGAGACAGAAAGCAGGTTATTAGTTGCCTAGAGCTATGGGTCATGAGAGAGATTACAGCTAAGTGGAGTGGGAGCTTCTTCTTGGGTGATGAAAATGTTCTAAAATTGATTATGGTAACAGTTGCACAATTCTGCGAATATACTAAAAGGCACTGAATTGTACACTTTAAATGGGTGACTTGTATGGTTATGAAAAGCTGTTAAAAAAATAAAGAAGAGGATGGATTTGGGGGATTTGGGGAAGCAGAGCTAATCGATTGTACTGATGAAACAATTAACTTTCAAGACATAAAGAAAACACTTCTACTTGATTATGGCCAAGAGCCAAAACCTAAATGTCAAGCGGCACAAACGTTTCCTTTCTTTTCTCAGTGTGCAGACACCTGAGAAGGCAGGCCATGGGCAACCTCACAAGGAAGCCATGGTTTATCTCATCTCCACATGGGTACAGTCTTCATCGAAAGCAGCCAGAACTCAGCTATGCTTACCTTGCAAAAATAAGCAAGTGTTTCTGGTTTAAGGGAAAAACCCAAATTCCAAAGATTAGGAGCGTTACTTTTTAAAAAAACATCAAAGATTCCTCTTATTTATAAGGAAGTTTTGTCTCTTCTGGTAGGAATTTGTAATGATTTACCAGCTAAACACTTGAACAGTTTCGGTTTCATTTGCATTTTGTAAATAAAAGTAAGCAATGTATTCTGAAAAAAACTCACAGGACAAGGACCAGGTTTGCAGTGATGGACCAGGAAAGGCTAATTTTGGAATAAGCCCATCAGCAGGACCACGAATTCCTTCACTTGGGATAAAACTCTATCTTCCTCTAAGCACTAATGATTTCTTCCCTGGATAAGGCAGACAAATGCAGTTTGCATGATTCCCTAGTATGTCAGAATACTAAATAATAATACTGACAGCTAACACTATGTTACACGCTAAGTCGCTGGCTCTGTTCTAAGCACTTTACATAGACTCGCTCATGAATCTCGACAATAGCCCTGGTCTGTGGGTACTCCTACTTTACCATCTCGTAGGCGAGGACTTGAGGCCCCACAGGTAAAGGGACTCACTCCTGGTCCACGGCTAGTGAACGTGAGGGGACTGGATCCCAGGCACTCCCCTGCGTACCAGATCCTCCTCAGTCACTCACCCTGCACTGCTGCTCATACTCATTCCTCATATGCGTCAGCCTCTCTTCCTGCAGAAAGAATTCAGCACTGCTGGGGTCGAGGTCGCCAAACTAGAAAGAAGAAGGGCAAAGCTGTCATCTCCCAAGTGTCCTCCTTCGACCTATGACATATCACAGGCCTGTTCCCGTGCCCACCCAGTCCCCTGAGGATGAAAGGAATGTGACACTTAAGCAGAGACACCACCAGCTGGAGGATGTGGAGAACGTGCTGGAGTGATGTGTTTGGCTAAGGCAGGGTCACTTCTCAGCACCATGCAATGATTCCCTCATGTCCAACCTGCTAGATTTGGTCCCTGCGGAAAGGACAACTCCTTTAGCCCCTAAAGAATCCCCTACCAGCAATGTTCTGGGTGGCGCTGCTCCTGTCCTTTGAGCAACTGCACTTTGAGTTTCTTATGAGGAAATCAAATTCAAACAGACTTACCTTTTCTGCTAACACATTGTCCAAATTTCGCTGAAGTTTGTTTGTCAGATTCTCATACTCTGCCAACTTCTCTACGTTTTCCAGAAGCTCATTTTCTAGACGACTGTTTTCCTGAAGAGACATGGAGACATTAAACAGGCAAGACGAAAACAGAAGCAAACCGTTGCACCATTGTATATGATGCATACAACAGTGCTCTAGCTGAGAAAATTTGTTCCATCCTGAAAGTTTTATTAGATTAGACAAAAGTAAATATAAAAATTGATATTTATCTTATCCAAGAGGAGTCTTCCTCCTCTTTTTTTAATGCTGTGGAACTTTGTGTCCAACATGACAGCCACTAGCAGTCACACGTGGACACCGAGCACCTCAAATACGTGAAGTACACGCTGAAATGCGCTGTAAGCGTAAAATACTCACCAGAGTCCAAAGAGTTAGTACAAAAATGTAAAACAGCTCGGTGACAATTCTTCTATATTGATTACATGTCAAAATGATAATATTTTGGAGATGGATTAAATAAAGTGATTTAAAATTAATTTCACCTGTTTCTTTTTACCTTTTAATGGGGCTTTTGAAAATTTGAAATTACATAGATGGCTTGCGTTATATCTCTACTGGACAGCATTGCAGGAGAAAATTTAACGACAGGAAAAAATTCTCAATATATTGTCAAATGAAAGCAAACTGGTTGCAGCATACCTTGTTCGGCTGACAGCAAAAGAGAACACAGAAAAACTGTAAAAAGTAGAATAACTCTAAAATCAATTCTCACTTAGTGATGATATAGTTTGGTTTATATTTCATTTACAATTTTATTTTGGTTTAAAGATGTAAAAGCTACACATAGAGTTTTTTCGTAATTGGTATATGTTTAAATTATTATAATAAAATACATCAACTGAAGTCCAAAAGGTGGGTTTTTTTCCTGTACATATAATATTTGTTAGAGATTTCCACCCATATTTGTTAAAAAATGAAATAAAACCATACAGACATGTCATTTGATGTATTTTCTATTCCAATGTTAAAAGCTAATTGGAAGAACATTATTTTCAAAGTACACTTTGCCAAAAGAATATAGAGCCAGTATATTTTAATACATTCTAGTTCACACCCTCACACAGCAACATGGAGTAAAAAAGGATGTGCTTGAAGCATTAAAAAAAAAATACTACCTTCCCCCAAAATGCCAAGTCTTCAACTCTAGTCTTTCAAAGTATGTTTAAATTTAGATGTCAAAACAATCAGGAGCAAGCCTGGTGTGTCAGGCCTGTGCTGGGGCTCTGGAAACAGGAACCAGATTCTGTCACTTGTCCACACAGTCTGGATGGTGGGGAGGGGACAGACAAGGATGAAGTCATCCATGATGCGATGGGAAATGCACTGTCTTCTGGCAAGAAAAAAGTGAGTGTGATGGGAACAAAAAAGTCACTTGGCCTGGGGTATTGGAGAAGGCAATGGAGGGGCATGAAGCCCACCGAGGAATGAGAGCCAGTGGCACGTTCAGAGGGGCTGCAGGCACACACTGGCAGCTGCAGGCGGGACCTGAAGTTGGAAAAGGATGGGGACGAGCCCCGTGCAGGGGCCTTCAGTGCTACCATGTTGCACTTTACAAAGGGTAACGGCATGGTGGCAAGTGTTCTTTAGTGAGGTGGCTCTGGTGGCAAAACGGAAGTTAAATAGAAGAAAGGATATGCGTAAACCGGCTCAGAAATCGTGATGAATTCTGAGCCTATTCAGAGGCTGTGGAAATGGAGAGGAGAAGGCTAAATCTGAGAGGCATTTCAGAGCATCAACAGGACTTAAGGCTGATGAATGAGGATGGCTGAGGATTTTAGCTTCCGTGACTTGCAGCACATGGTGATGATGTAGATTAGGGAGAAAATTCTGGAGAGGAAGCATTTTGCTGGTTAGGGAGCAAGAATTAGCTCAATTTTTGATGTGTGGAATTTGAGGAACTTTCATAACCTCAACAATAGTGACTATCGCCTATGTACTTATGAGCTTCCAGAGACTGTATCTGTAGCATCTCCTTTAATCCCCATATCAATGCCATGGGGTTGGTCTTACAATGGTGCCCATGTTGTACGTTAGGAAACAGGTTTGGGGAACTTGATCAAGGGTTTCCAGGAAGTAGTGGTATCCAGATTGGAACCAGGCAGTCTGAGTCCAGAGCCCCTGCTTTATCTCTAGACTACACTGCACCGTATAATTGGTGTCAGGGTCCAGGAAAGAGGAGGGTCACTTCCTCTCCGGAGGCACAGGAAAGGAGAGGAGGAAGTACAAGGCAGAGGAACATCTGGAAGCAGAGAAACAAAGCTGGTGGCTGCTGTGTGGCAGGAGACAAGGCCACCTGCTAAGAACAAGGGGGAAGGGGGAAGGCAGAGGGTATCAACCAGGTTCCAAACAGCCTGAGCATCCAGTGCAACTTCAGCAGCTGAGAAGAACAAGACACATTAATCGACACTGTTGGCAAACCAGAAGCCTGGATACCCCCCAAATCCAGACGCCAGTGGGTCTCAGCCATGTCTGGGTCAGGACCCAGCTGGGCAAACGTACAAGAGTCCTCGGACTGAGCCCTGTGCAGACCTGCCCTCTTACAGAGCCACGGTTCCCCCATGGTGCCCCCGGCAGGGACACAGACCACCGACTAAGGGGATGATTACCTTTAAAGAGAGGGCGAGGCGGTCCCGGAGGTAGTTCTCTTCCGTTTTTGCCTTTTCGATTTCCTGCTCGAGTTCCAGACGCTGCTTGCCCACCTGTTGCAGGATCTGCTCTCTCTCTTTGCGGAGTTCACTCTTCAAGGCTGCTATGCGCTCCTTGTACTCTTCATCTAGTTTCCTGGGGGAAGGACAGACCGACAAGCTGCCATCAAATCCCTCAGAGGCCCCTACGCAGCCCACCAAAAAGGGAAACAAAGTCACAGAGATGGAGCTCCTTAAGAAGGCATATGATGTGTCCTGCTTTCCTCTAGGCTTGGCCACACCTGAGTCACTCCAGCCAGGTGTGGCCAAGCAGGCAGGCTGAGCCCCACTCCCTGGGCCTGGATGGCGAGAAAGCAGGGGTCTCGCCCTACCGGTCGCACCTGAGGTTGTACTCATTCCGCCGTTCTATGGCCGCGTGGTGATCGTCCACCTCTGAGGCCATCAGAGACTTGAGCTTCTCAGCCTTGTCCAGATCTGACCGTAGCTTCTCTTTTTCTCTGACCACTTGGTCAACTCGCTCCCTAGAATCAGAAATAAACAGAGTTAAAGGGAAACTGCTTCTAAGCAACAAGTAGACCCAAAAAAACTCTCATTTGGCTTGCTTCAATACAAAAACAAAACCAAGACAACCCAAACCCTTACAAACAAAAAGACATTCCACCACATCCCTGAAAGCCCATGTGCTGATCTGAAGCTTCCTCGTTCCACAGCAGTGAGATGATGGAGGTCAGCCCCACTTGCACACGCGGAAGGACGTGTGTCTCAGCATCTGAATGACCCGCTGGACAAGAAGGGAAAGGGACGGAGCGAGTGAACCTTCCACTCAACTCACAGCAGATGCCGGATCTCAGCCTTAAAGCTGGCCAGAGCCGCCTGGTGAAGGCCGTTCTTGGTGACCAAAAGTTCATTTTCAAGAGCCAGCGTCAATTCTGTCAGGTTGACATTTCCATCAAGGCTGAAATCCAAGGCCTAGAAATCAGAACAAGGTCAAGACAATCACTAGTCCTGTGCTCCAAAAGCAGAAGCTGTGAAGGTCACACAAACACAGAGAACTGGATTTACCACCTAGAAGCTGCATGATTATATATCTTTAGTGATTGCTAAGGAACAATCTTTAATCTAGAACATAACTAAGTTCTCTCTAAGGAAACCATAACATGGTTATTGGCATGTTTAAAAAAATACTATCTGGCACTATAAATGAACACAGTAGTTTAATCTTTACCAACCAGGGATCAGTTAAGACCATTTTTCTTGTCAATAATTTAGGGCTTAAAAATGTGGAAAATAACTAGCAACAGACTCCTGGTTAAAGGGGGTAGGAAAAGTTCTCTCTTGTCTCTGAGATCTTGCGAACAGAAGAATCATTAAGGAAAAACCAAATCAAATCAGTTTCAAAAAACAGTGCAATTTTCCAACCCTGCCCCAATTTGTTATTTTTCTCCCATTTTAGCTGCCACACCTTCAGGATCTCCTGGCTGTTCTCAATGCCCTCTTCCTGCCAGGTGTCGAGAATTTTCTCCACTGAGGCATAGCCCATCCCATCATCCAGGCAGGAGAAGACCCGAAAGCCAATGGTACTCATCATCGCTGATGGGGTTGTGGTACGTCGTCCACTCTCATCGAAGGACTGGAAGAAGAAAGAGACTTGAGCAAGCTCAGGAATTTCAACAAGACGTTGATGAGGACTGAAACTGGTCCGTCCTGACCACGATGAGCAGAAAGCATGTTTCCATAATTGACACTGCTGCAAAAAAGTCACGCAGCCCCTTTGATCTCCTTTTCCAAGTGAGGCAAGAATGCAAAGCTTATCAAAAACAATTGATCTGGCAGAGAGTTCCTTGACATAGACGAGATGTGTCTCTACTTAACACCAGGTTTCGTCTGACCCACAGCTGACATTAAGGGGCATAATTAGTGGTCTTCCCACTCTGTAATTTATGGTCATTTCTCAAACCCAACTTTTCCTTCCCAATAGTTTAGTCTTTCTTTCCGACTCTCCTTTTGCTTCTCTCTTTCTCATCAGTATTTTTCTTCAGACAGCAGATTAATTCATTAGAAATTACTGAAATGGGTTTTAACTTCTACTCACAAAGAAACCATTTCTTACCTGCATGGAAAGGTGCCTTTTCAACTGTCGATATGGAGTAGACGCTGACGGTGGAAGGGATTTTCCATTTTTGAACAAGCCGTAGAAAAAGTCTTCCACACTCATGGTGCCATCAGGATCAAGATTATGGAAGACTTCCTCGAGCATCTAGAAAATGGTAACCATGTGTTTTAAGTATTTCACTCAAAATAAGCCAAGACCCAAAGTACACCCCTGGCCAACAGAAATTGGCACCTCTGTTGATCCCAGGACTCCAGAAATACAATATGCCCCTTTATTCTCATTCCGTTGAATTTATTTTCCTTTCCAGTAATATGTCCTTCTTCCTCACACAAGCTAAACAAAAGTCCATTTTCAGCATCTTCATAATGTTACTCAATTTAGCAATGAACTGTTTCCTCTTCTACTCACACTCTTAGAACAGGTAATTTTTAACATTGCTAAACATTATTCTTACGAATTAAAAAATTACTTTGAAAATATAAAGATATAGCTTCCCAGTGCTGTGACAAAAGAAATTAGTTGGACATTCACTAAGCCGTTACACTATGCTGACTCCACATATTTTGCTTACATTGAATTTTTGAAATCACTATGTTAGCACCGCAGAATTTGGTCTGGGGTGGAGAGCAATGATCTAAGAGTTTGGTTCTGAAACCCATGACTTGGGAGTCAGAACGTTACTTGGAATAACACTGCGTGTTTGGGGTTTTTATTTGTTGTAGTGCTTTCACACAGGAGGAACAAAGACTGGATAAGAAGAATTGGTGTACGTGCCACAGAAAGGTTCTAGAGACATAAAGAGAAGGGAATTCTGACTGGCTTTTATGCCGTCTCTGACAGTAACCAAGTAGTGTTCCTTATATAATGGGGAAGGGGAAGCTGGACCAGAGCCCCTCCTCCAGGCTTGCTCCCTCACTCAACAGAGGAATGGAAAGGGGACTGAGGCAGTGTGAGTCACTGAGGCCACAAACCAGGGAAGGCAGGGAAAGACCTCCTTCCTGCTGGCAGTCGGATTCCTCTTTATTTTGGGGGCTAACATTTTTCTACAGGAACATGCCTCCAACGCATAAAACAGAAATCCCCTGGGGATCTTGTTAAAGGACAGACTCTGACACAGTAAGTCTAGGGGTGGGGCCTGAGATTCGGCATTTCTAAGAAGCTCTCAGGTGTACCCATGTCACTGAGTAGCAAAGAGACAGAATAAGCAACAATTTACTCTTGTTGCATCAGAACCTACAACTGGATCCATTCTAACAAAAGCCTTAATTCTCTGTAACATCTTCAAATTTTCAATATTCGTTTCATAAATCTGGACTATTGCTAGGATTCATGCCATCTTACAATTGTTGATTTTATTCTTCTTGTAAGTGCTTGAGGCATTTCTTTTACCTCAAATGCTTTTTTCCAATTCACTTCCAATAGGAAACATCTGTTTCTATTCTTGTTTTTATACCACTTCCTCTGGAGAGGACTCTGAAACAGGAAAATCATTCTAGAGAGTGGAAATCTTTGGAAGAAGCAAGGTACAGGGTGCTTAGCTAAGGTTCTGAGGTTGCCAAGACTCCTTAGCTTCTCTGTCTTGTTCTTATCAACCAAGAGAACACTTTCTTAGAGCACTGGGCTTTCAGGACCATCAAAGCAGGAAGCACAGCAAAATCTGGGTGTGCTGAAGTTAAGGAGCACGCTTTGGCTCTAACCTGAGCTCCATACCACTTTGCCTTGTGACCTTGGCCAAATCAACATGCAGCCTCCAGATTTCCTAGACACCCATCACCTGACCCATTCAGAGTACAGGAGCAAGTCAGTCCCACCATTATTGTATAGGAGGGAGGGCAAGTGGTGAATGAAAGGACGTGGATTCAGATGAGGGTGGGCGGGCAGGGCTGGGCTGGAAAGAATGGAGTGAAGTGGGCATGTGAAGTGTCCTCTGCAGCCTATGCAGCAACCACGTCCAGAGCCGAGGGCACTCTCACTCCCCAGGATACGCTGACCAGGTCTCTGGATGGTGGGTGTCCCATGAGTATGTCGGGAAATAATGCACTAGAATACGAATCACAAACCTAAATACCCAGAGGGGCCAGGAGGGTGATGCCAACCAGCAAGGCAGAGGGGCTAGGGCATTAGAAAGTAGTGCCATTTAAAGCAGCAAACAGAACACACGGGAATGCATGCCCTGTGCGAAGGAGCTGGTCGCTTCTCATTGCCAGCAAGATGGAGCCAAATCTTCTGATTTTTAGCAAAATCTCCTGATTTTAAAGAGCACAACAAAAGTCCAATTTTTAAAAATATTGGGCAGACCAAATAAAATAGCCTTTGGGCCACATTTGGCATCTAGGGTGACAGCCTGTCATCCCTGACCCATAGTCACCCTTGCTTCTGGGGAGCAGAGTACTAGTTACAGCTGCAAGGCAGTGAATCTGGTCCCTTCATGAAAACGGCAACAAGCAGCAATGATCTCACTTCCTTTACCCATAAAGTGAGGGGGACGAAGCCTACAATTGCTTTAACTCGTAAAACTCCAGGATCCAAGTTGCATGTTGCTGAGATCATCGTGCACTTTCAGCTCCTCTGTGGTCTAGAGCCAGGAATACAAAGCACTACAGTGTTTCATGATTTTTTTTTTGAGGAAAAGCACTAAGCAAAAGCCATATTCAATAAGCAATCCTTTATTCATCCTCAGCTCAGAGGACAATAACTAATGTGCTACTTCTCTTCCCAGGTTTTACAAACTCCACACGCAAGAATGTGCAACTCCCGGCACATGGCTACAGCGTATTCCAAGGACTGTTCTTAGATAAATAACCCAAGTTTGTGCAACATTTCTTGGCAAAAACAACCCAAGTTCTGCACACGGCCCTGGTTCATAATTTAGGAGGAGTGAATTTAATTTTATGACTCAACAGCCGCCACTGAAAAATCAATGACCACTGAGCCATTACAAAAGTAGTCGCTGCGTATATAACGGCCACGTACACAAGGGAAAAGGGAAAAAAAGCTTTTCTGCAGCCAGGCTACTTGGAAGATAAATCTCTTTCTGGTTTAGGCAAATAATACCACTTATCGCCCGAGCCCACAGACAGCATGGTTTCAAATATCGTTATAATCCAAGATTCACAAAGCTATGACTGTAGCCCTAACCTCCAAGTCCCTCCAATCCTATTTTTGGCTCTTTGAAAGGCATATCTTGGAATTATTTATATTCTTGTGTTTCACGGCTCTCCACGCACCCAGTCCTGCTAGTGCTCCTTTCAATTTTTCAGAAAACGTAAAGCTCCGAGTTTTAATAAGCAAGAGTCTTTTGGGGGCTCCTTCAACATTTCTTTCTATCTTCCAAACCACCAATCTTCCCTTTTCCATTTCCTCATGACCAGAATATCATGCTGGCTCCTGGCTGGTCTCCTAACCAGAGGCTCTCTTTACGCCAATATGCCCGTAAAAGTAAGTTTTTCCTAGATGTTACTCAATCTGCTGAAGAACCCAGCGTTGATATTGAGACTTCTCTCCAAAAACCTAAACTCATCAGCCTGGGTTTCAAAATATTCCCCAACTCAAATCTAGTGAACTCCCTCCCTGCTTCCTCCTTCCTCCATGCCTCTCCCACACTTGGCTCTGTGGAGGCCACGTCTGCAGACATATCAGATGTCAGAGCTGCACTGAGCTGGCGTCTGATGATAATGCGGGGTAATGTGCTTCGCACAGTGAGGGCACACAGTATGGGCTCAGTCAGCGTCAGCTATCATCAGTTTTTCTTTTCTACAGAACAAGGTGAGCTCCTCAAAGACAGACCCTTCACGACTACTTCCTAGGAAAAAAAAAGAATGGAGTCTCTGGAACATGCTGCAGGAAGCCCTAGTATGGCTGTTCCTAGCCTGTGGCCAGTGCAGCTTTCATCATGATTATTATTCTTGAATAAAAATTTGATGGAAGGCCTACCTCTCCATCGATGCTCTGCAAACCATACTGTTCGCAGATGGAGACCAACTTCTTTCGGTTCAGGTGACCATCACGGGTGATCCCCAAGTCTTCACAAACCTCCTGCAGCTTCTCTTCTATCCAGTTTTGGGGAGGGGATGACCCACTCTGTGAGGCATTCAAATCATCTGGGTTCCAAAATCTCAACTGGCCTGAAATAAAGCATACATTGTCTTGTCCCCAAAGGAATGACAAAGAGAGCCTATTCTCAAAGAAAAATGTGGTTTTTGAAAGTATTATAAGAAAAAAGACTGTAAATGTTGAGTCCATTTTGATTTGATCCTGAAGTTCAAATGAAATGGAACCACTGGTCCTCAGGCTGCAACTGGAGCCACGAGGCACTGCTGCTCACTGGCAGTCACACCCGCGTAAGAAACGCCACGTCCTAGGCAGTCACGCCCCGGGTCTAAGCTTGTTATTCCAACTGAACACACGCACAGCCCCAGGCTTCGGTGTGATGGGAAGAAAAGGCTGGTTGACAGCCATTCCACATGCCCTGCCTCAACTAGGGCTGCCAGATTCTGTCTCCACTTTCTTTCTAGTCTAAGCACCAGAATTGCTTTTACTGATAAGGAAATAACTTCATGATAAATGTCATAAAATAATCACAAAAATCACAAGATCAGCCTCCTCCCAAATCTTTACACACATAAGCATTCTGACCTACAGTCCCACTTGAAAGAATAAATGGTTGCAAGGAACAAGTTACTAATTATCTACAGATTAAGCATAAGTTCTATTTGAAGACTTAAGGATCAAACCACTTACTTAAAAATCAAAATCTATCCTCCACTAAGTTCTCAATTCTAGTTAAATTTTCCACTTACATATTGCAGATTCTGCAAAGCCATTACTTAAACATAGATAATTACTGGTGCAAGTTTGTGTGCCTGGAAGAACCTCAGAGGGCTGAGAAGAGCATTTAGTGCTACCTCTACTATTTCTGGAAGAAATGAGCCCATTCCTGCTGCGTCTTTGCGGGTTGGGGACGCAGAGGACACACTGTCATTACTCTTGAGCACAGGTAACGAACGGGGAGGCAGTGGGAGGCTGGGTTCTGTCCCCTGAACCACAGCGCCACCTGCTGGCCAGCAGACCAACGCGTTTCGATGCTTCTCAGAAACATCTGAAATTTGTCAAGGGATGCATTTTAATAGGTCACCATTTAGTTTAGGACTGCCCACAGATTAATTTGAAAGTCTATAGAAGAGTAATTAGCCCATACGTGAAATTCTGCGTCTTAGTTGCCATATCTTGCATGATGTTAAATGCTAGGATTTTAAAATTACGAGCTATCAATTAGGAATGAATTTTTTGTTGCTGCTGTGGTCAAGGTCACTTCTTAGCTGGCCGCCAGCATGCAAGGCTGTCAGGAAGAAGGCTAAGAGGCGCAGGAAGGGGGTGGAGACTGGGGCCGGCAGCCTTCCTTCCCAAGCAGGCCAGGCGCACGCTCAGTTCCTACCTTCCGCTTCGTACTCCTCGCTGTGCTGAGTCTTCCAATGCTGGAGAAGGCAAGAGAAGGAGATTAGCATGCTTCAGAACTTAGCCACTTTCCCCAAGGCCAGATCTCTCTCCAGCTCTGAATGCATCATCTGAGTGAGTCACACAGGCCTCCACTGCTTCCATCCAGGTGGGCTCTCCTCAGCCAGCCAGCCAGGCGCGAGGAGACTGCTAAGAAACACCACACCGCCTCCTGCAGTATTTCACCAGGGATTTGCCTTTCACATTTGTGAGGTCACTTATTCAACGGTGAAACCTGTCACAACCAATAAAACCAAGCCACAGCAATATTCAGAATCCACCAACCAACAAGGGTTAGTATGCATTGCATTTATGAATTTGTTCTTCGGTAACCGTTTACTGGCTGCCAGGTATTATGCTAGATCTTTGGAATACAACTATGAACAAGACAAACATATTTCTTGCCTCAAGAAGTTTATGTGCTAATGAAGAAGTGCAGACAAGGAAACAGCAAGTACAATATCGCAGTATATGAAGTGCTGTGATGGAGAAGTTTAAGATGCTATGAGGGTCCCTAAACGGGATCCTTCAAACTTGGGAGATGAGGGTAGACTTCCTGGAAGAAGCAATGTCTAAACTAAGACCTGAAGGATGAACTGGAGACAGCCAAGCGAGGAGAAGGGGGCAGTTACTGTTTGCTGAAGGATGGAGGCAAGAAGGAGCCCAGTGTGTCTGTGTGGCACAGTGAGGGGACAGAGATGCAACCCAAAACAGGCAGCAAGAAAGCTCAGGTTAAATAAAATACACATCACCAGTAAGTTACATTAACAGCGGGTCGTTTATCTGAGCTGGACATTCTGCCCTCTTATTGAGCTGTGTTACCACTGGGTCTCTTCCAGGCCACAGCACACAGCTGTGGTGTGTGCACAGCGCACCCTCCAGGGCACACGTCAGAACCGAACCCAGCCGCTACCCCATGGTCAGCGCGGCAACAGGTGGGTCCGCAGTGGGCAAGCTGCCTCATCAGTCTTGTTGGGAAGTTCTCCCACCATCGCAGGAAGCCCTGCTGAGAAAAGCTGAACCTCTCTTTCAAAACCCGGCTGCTGCCTCAGCATAGATCTGACTTCATGAAGGAAGCTGCCTTTGGTGACACACAACCAGCCCATTCTCTGCGAGGGCTGAACGGTACAAGACGAGCTCATCTCTTAGAATCCCGAGACCAACTCAGCAGGAAAGCAGGCCTGATCAACTCCCGCTCCAGAGCGTGGCCTCCTCGGGGCAGATGGTGCCACCTACAGTTGTTAGATTAAACGTGGAATTCCAGTCGCTTGTTCAGTGGTGTGAGTGGAAGTTCCTCTCTCAGGGTCCTGAGCACATCTCCTTTGCCCCATCCACGCTCCTTAGGCGAGTCCTTTCCTCTTACCAAAGGACACTGTCTACCAGGATTCGCAGTTCCGTTTGTACTTAGAATGATATGGAGGAGAGACCAGTTCAGAGTTCACCGCATTTTGTGACACTAAACTGAAAGCTCAAACTGACGGTGCTGAGATGGATAATTCTTGCCCTACCGAAGACATCAAAAGGCCACAATTCAAAATATACAGGTTCCCTACAATTCGTTCAGACAACTGAAAGTCGCGAATACCCCTGGTGCCCATGGAAACAGAATTAGGGCACTGTGATTTCTGCTGGCTTGTTTGTGATTACACCTTTACCAGCCCACATTTCTACAAAGACACATCTCAAACCTGGTGGATGGAGGAGGCGTGGTGGGGGTTGGGAGGGAGAGATGGGGTAAACAGTTCTCCACGGATTTTCTTAAATAACTGTTTCTGGGTAGAATTCAACTATTTTTATATTAAAAATTTTAAATCAATAAAGCCTCACTAATAAATGCATCCTGCCTGCCTGTCTGTCCACATTTATTTCCTCACCCAACAGAGCAATGATTTAAATGCTCATCCTACTGTGGTGTCCAAAGTTCTGGAACTTCATTATTCAGCATATAAGTTGGAAACACTGAAATTAAACCCATTAAACCCACCTAAAGCAAATAAAATAGGTTCCTATGATCCAAGAACCAGTGGTCACAAGAAACCTACCAAGTCACACGCAGGCGACGATTGGTAAGAGCATAAACTGATGGGAGAGATGGCGGGCGTATGTCGTGTCGCTGGACCCGAGCAGTGAAGGAGGTCCCCACCGAGATATACAGTTGGAAACACACACACACAGCCCTTCAGAAACTCTCGGCAACAATTCCTAAAGCAACAAGCTGTGTATCTCGCTACATACAAGTTTATTTCTTACATCTGTTCACTTCTCAATTCATTTTAAAATAGTGAGCAATTAGTTCACAGGAGCCAAGGCGCCAATATGCCAAGGACTCGACCTCGTCCCTGGGACTGGGTGCACAGATCTGATTTGCTCCCCAGATCAGGACTTCCCTGCTGCCCTCTTTGCGGGCTGTCACCCCTAACCAACAGGAGATCTAGTTTGGGGCTCACAGCACAGATGCGGAAGCCAGACTGCCTGTCTCTGCAGCCTGGCTCACCTACCAGATTGGGCCTGGACAAGTTTCCTAATAACCTCTTTTGCCTCAGTTTCTTCATCTATAAAATGGGATTAAAATAGTACCTATGTCAGAGAGCTGGGTCAAATGCTTAGAATTGTGCCTGGTACATAATAAGCACTATAAAAATGTATTATTTTCATTGGACATGCGATTACGTAATACATATTAAATTTATATTTGCAGATTTTTTTCATTACCACATTTAAGTTTAAAGCATTAATTTGGTGGACCTCGGGAGGTATCAGTTATTCCTATAAATTGGTAAGAACAATGCCAAGTCTCTAGCAGATATTCAAAGAATATGAAAAGACAAATCACCTAAGAGGCAACACAAACAAATATGGAGAAAGTTTCATCTCAACAGCAATCGAAGAAGTATACATTAAAACCACACAATCATTTTGTTCCCATTAAATTAGCAAAGCATTTAAAAATGACTTTTATTACCTCAAGTTTATGATTTAAAATAGGCCTGTTTATATGATACCAGTAGCAATGAAAATGGATATTATCCTTTTAGTAAAGAAAATGGTCTTATGTATCATAAGCCACAAAAATGTTCATAGTTTTTGGCTCAATAATTTCACACGATTTCTGACGGCAATAAAATGAAAGAAAGAAAAAAATGCATGTGCATAAATATGTACATTATAGTACTTTTTGTAACAGTAAAGTACTAAAAACAATTTAAATATTCAACAAGGGGCATAAAGCATAATGACACATCATAATGTAGTCATTAAAAGTATGATTATAAAACCATGTAAGAACATGGAAAAATATCTTCTGAAAAGTTAAATGAAAGACCATAACCACAATGTTATCCACACTATGATTACTGCTGGCAAAATGTTTCTACAATTAGACAAAGACTGGAAGGAAACATAATAAAAATAGATACATTTGGCTGAAGGCATATGGGAACAATTTTATTTTCTTTCCTGCTATAAATGTTGTTTATGTAATATAAATAGGTCCGCTTCACTGTTTCTTTTGCCCACCTGCCCTCGATTCTCACTGCAGGAATTTCCTGTGAGCTGGGGGCGGGGAGAAGGGGAAAGCCCTCTCCCTTTGGTGCGTACACTCTGCAACCTGTGCACGTCCTCCGGCACCAGGGCCGTGAGGGTGGAGAAGGCTCGGTGTGAGCCCGGGTGCTGTTCAGGAGGGTGAGAGCTGCGGGTGCCAGTGCCTCCCAAGCCCAGTAGAGTGTGGAAAGATCAGGGAAGCTCGCCCGAGATCTGCCTTGGGGACTATGACCATGAGCATCCAAAAGAGGCCTTCTTGGGAGAGCCTAACCAAATGGCATCAGGGATGGCACAGCCTTCTAAACCCCAGGCAGCACTGGCACCTGAAATAACTTCACACCAACTCTTAGGGCACGTGGTGATGGGGTCAGGGCTAATCTCCAGGGGTAACAACTTCCCAAGCATCTCTCCCATGGCCCTGTATAAGCAACAGAGATGCAGCCAGGACCAGCCCTGCTAGAAGCAGAAGGAAACTCATGCTACTAGCTACATTTTCATTCCAAGACCACTCAACTGGAGATGGAGTTGACTGCCTGACAGCGCCATGCTTCTCCACTCCGCCAAGGGTCTGTTCTTTCCTAAGAGGGAGGGAAGCACGTGGCGGCTGACGTTTGTTATTAAATTGCAATTTCAGGGGAGGGAGAAGCGAGGGGAGATTCAATTCATTCACAGTTCATTTATTTTCATTCTCACTGCCTGGGGCCAGCAGTTCCAGTTCCAATTAAAAGCAGGGGGAGAGGGAGGAGAAGGCGGGTTACAAGGTTTGGGGGATTGGATCATGGGCTATGGGACCTCCACCAATAAAGGGAGGCATCGCTCTGGAACAAGGCTGTTTAAATTGCTGACGTCCACCGGAGCAGTGAAAGCCTGGCCGGTGGCCTCCAGACGCAGCCCAGCCATGTGCTCTGGAAAGGAGATAATCACAAAAACCTCCAGAAAAGTGGGGGCCGCGGGAGGGACAGCTGCTGCGAGGTGTTCTCAGTAGTAATTCATAAAAAAGGATTTTTCATTTCTTCCCCTGAAATCGTATGCAGCCTCTTGCTGGAGAAAGAATAAATACGGATAAATTTTTAAAAAATTGATCTGTGGCACTTCAGCTACTCCCCACTCTGGCGGCAAAATGATAGTGCGCGTGCGTGAAGGGTTCCGGCAGCAACACTGGGTTAAGCCTGGCTCTGCGGCCTTGTGCAAGGCCTCGGACCTTACTTCTGTGTATCCACTGCCCAGTGGGGATGACCCACCTGAGGGGGATGTGGTGGCACCTGCCTGGCACTCAGGAAACGTTAGCTGTTGCCATTATTTCAGCCGGAACAACGACGTGGTGCAGGATTTGGACGCCAGAGCCAGACTCCCTGGGTTCAATTTCAGCTCCACCACCTTCTGGCTGTGCAACCTTGGGCAAGCTACTTAACTTCTAAGTGCCTCAGTTCCCTCCCACGGAGGGCTAATCTTTGGAAAGCACTTAAAACGGTGCCTGCTATGAAACAAGTGCTAAGTGTCTGAGTAAATAAACACTGCAGTTACTGTGCCTACCACCTGGACGTTCAAAACTAGTGGAGGGCAGAGGAGAGAAGCAGGCAGGCCAGCGTCAGCTTTAAGAACAAACCCAGAGGACAATCTGTAGAAACTACAGCTTTGAGCATGTGACTGTGAAGAAGCAATCAACGTTTGACTCAACTCAGGTGCAGGGCCTCCCCATGGGGACAGTGTCCCTGGGCGGCCACAGTGGGCAGGGGCTGCCTGCCCTTCCACATGACACGCCAGGTGTGCTGGCCAACAGTTCCGTTGAGAGCGCAGAGGGGAGAGGGTCAGAGGTTGCCTGGCCCCCAAACGGCTGCTGCAGAAGAAGCCCCCACACCTCAGGCAGACAAAGGGGGCCCCATACCCACCCTCTGGGCTGTGCATCTCACTGTCGGGCTGGCCATTGTGGTCAGCCCTTGGACATCCCACAGCTGGACAAGGGTGCCCCGTGCCCGTGGGCCACGCGGTGGCACTGCTCTGGGGACACTTTCTTTGGAGGGACACCTGCTTGGCCGGAGTGTGGAGCAGATGGCCCCCGCCTCTTGGATCCTGGGCTTCCAGCCCCCAGGCTGGGCCAGCATCTGCAGCCTGTGGGCCTGCGGGCCCCTGCCCACAATAGGCCAGCCGCAGCCCCCACCAGCCATCTGCTCTGGTGCAGACCTCTGTGCCCCTCAGAATGTACGGCTAATTAAAACGATTATGGGGCTCACACAGGCTATTCTCTCCCAGCAAAGGGGGCTGAGCTGATCTCAGCAGCCTTAAGCAGATTTTTTCTTTGAAAGGGGAAAGCCTTGCCAGCCCAGAGAAGGGAGGAAGGAAACGTGCTAGAATAACAAAGCTCCCCAAATAACCGAGTTGTTGTGTTCATTTTACAAGAGCTGCACACGGAGCCGAGCACAGGAAGTCTTGGAAGAAAAACAAATCAGTTTCGGAGAATGCTTACCATGGAAACTTTAGGACTTTTTAAAACACAGCGTCTATGGTGTATTTAACTAACAGTCCTAAATATTTACGAAGCCATACTCTGAGCCGGGTACTTGAAGTTAAGTGCCCAGCTGTTTCCACAGGGACACGCTTCCTGGGACCTTGCTCACTTCCCGCTCTCCCACCTCTGAAGGCAAAGCGGCCACAGTGGGGGCCGGCGGCCCCGCCCCATCTCTCTGCTCTGAACCCAGGACAAGCTGCTCCTGGCCGGGCTGTCAAGACCAAAATGCAAATCAGCCCTTTTATCTTTAAAAGCAATTAAAAGCTACAAGTGCTGAGGATAACGGGAACTAATGTATAATTTTTAAATGTACGCACACTTAGATGAGTCCTGCTGGATTGCCAAAAGGCTTCAGTACTGCCAGTGGGAAGAAATGCGGAATTTAAACGAGTTTGAGCCTTAAGCCTCTCCTCCCACCAAGGTTGGGGCCTCGTTTTGGTTCACTGGATTCTAAAGTCTTTAAAGGAGAGGGATTTTTTAATACGTCTGCTCATGTACCCTGTTCATCAGAGCTGCTCAACAGATAGTGAATACCGCTTTTCTATCTGAAAAATACTTAATGGTATAGTTGGGAAATGTTACATTATCATTAAAATTAACTTGTTAATTTCTGATGTGTTGTCTGTTTTATTTCTAGTTAGAAAATAAATATTAGAAGTTGTTGACCGGGAAGGAGGCGGGGGTGGGGCGGACTCCAGGGGATTCCCTCTGGGAGCAGGTCAGGAAGCCTCATGGAACCACAGAGCGGGAGCCTGGGAGCTGCGTCAGTGTCTGGACGATAGGCGTCTCGTGAGCTTTGAAGGGGCTTCTTTCGATGACTTTCAAATGATATACAGTTGCATCTTGAGTATGTGTTTCATCTCTGGGAATAGCCAGATGATCTAACAGACTTCGGAAATATAAAGGGAAACACTGGAATTCCATCAGTAAAAAACCTATCCTCACGTTGCCATACTGTTTGATGGAAATAAAGGGCATAGGTAACGAAACTGCTTACTTTGTCAGTCAGAGAGCAGAACAAAAAATGTCACCGGGAAATAGATACACTTCACCTACAAAAGCTCTTAGCAGAATGCCTCTCAGTTATCAAGAAGTTTGCTCCGGAATTAAATATTTATTCCATACAATGTAAATGAATAATTCATGAGGGTTAACTGCAAAGTTATGCATATATGAAAATGAACGTGAGGAGAATATAAGTCAGTTTAACACTTCTTGTAGAAGTTTGATTTTATGAAGGGTAGTAAAAGTCAGTTTTGGGTTTCTTTTGTTTTTTTCCATTTTTAAACAACCATCACCAGCCAGCCTCCTGCCCCCACAGCCCCACCTCAGCCTTGGCTCGCGTCTGCTCTGGGTCCCGTTGGTTCTAATGTTCCCTCAGGTTCTCAAGGCCGCACGGTTCGCCTTACACTGCTATTGTCTGCAGCTGAAGAAATGATTGTTTTAAGCCTCCTGCTGTTGATAAGCATCTTTCTAGACCCGGTTTACTCCCCGTGGAGGGAAACAGTTAACAAAGTGCCCCCTGTTTTCAACGAGGGCAGAAAGCAGGGTGGCCGCCCCGACTGTAGCAACTGCCCGCCTTTCCCACCAGGTCTGGGGAACACGAGAGAACTGAGATTAGTCCTGTTTTTTTTTTTCCTCTTCCAGCTACCCTTAGAAGAAACATGAGCATAAAATTCAAGGTCAGTTCAGTAGCCATTGTATATATGCTTATAAAACGGGGACAAACGTACTCTTCCAAACCTAAAAACTCACCTCTGTTTCTTAACGAAATAAAGCAAAAACAATGACAACCCAAACCCTCTCACTGACCGCACCTCAGGGTGGAATCGAGAATGTGCCCTTTGTTAGTCTGGATTCATTCAGAATAGAAGGCCCCAGTGAATTGCCTCGAGTGAAAATGATCCCATGAAAAAAGGAAAATCACCACTTTCCCTTCAAAACCACCTGAGATGAGAGGTCAGACTCCCAAGGGATCCCTTTGCCAGATAAACACACTAAATTGGAAGGTGAAGCCACAATTCAGCTGATTGTGGAACCCACCTGTCGCTGTGAATCAGCACCTTCTGCTTCAGGGTTTCCAAATGAAACTCTGAAATACACGTTCCAGTGCTGAAAATTTAGCGAAATCACAGTGGCCGCTCCCTGTGGTTTTACGGCCCTGTCACTAAACCAGGGAGGACGCTTCACAGCCAGGTTAGACATCTTCTGTTTCAGCAGGAAAGAACTGAATTGCCTGAATAAAGCTGGGGGGTGGGGGTGCGGATAGGACGGAGGTGATTAAAATCTTTACAGTTGATGTTAGGGCTTTAACATACGTGAACCGAAACAAAAGTCGAACACAACTAGAAACACCTCACAACGAGGCTTCTTCTCCTACAGTCTGTTCAGGGGATGAAGCCCAGGTGGCGGAGCGTTTGTCACACAGTAACAATGCAGGTCTCCCCAGGGCACCACGTCACAACAGCCACCGAGACTGGTCCTGGGAGGAGTTCCAATCGCTGTAACTACTGCAGCCTGAAGCTTCGTCTGGTTACTTGGAAGCAGTCTCTGCAACAACATTGCTCTCACCCACCTGGATTTCTGTTTTCCTGGGTGGATGGGACAGGGTGAGTCATAGGTGGGCTGCAGAGAAGCATGACCGCTGAGAAGTACCTATAATTTCCATTATATGTATGAGAGAAGAGGGATGCAGGAATCACGTGTCAGCCCTCCCCCAGGAGCCGGAAGGAGCTGTGAATTCGCAGCGAGTCCCTGTCATGGGGGGGATGACGGGTTATCCCTTCAGATGACTGATGGCTCACATGTCCCCACGGCATGAGCTCCTAGAGGGAAGCGAGCCACTCTGAGGACGGCTCTCCCGAGGGCTGTGACACCATTCCACTCCACTGCCCACCCCTCCCCACATCCTCAGAGAAGTAAAATAATAAGCTGATTCATCCTAGAGTTAAAATTAGTCTCCTGTTGGGTGGCCACGGCCAGACTCCCCCCATTTAACTTCCGACAACAGAGTCAGGCCCTTTGTCTCCATCAAAACCTCTGAGGTCACCTAGGAAAAATCAGGCACGTCTGAGAGCGGAAGAAACCACAGTCGGAAGGAGGTGAGGAACCCCCGAGCCTGGATCCAGGAGTTGAAGAACCTCAGAGGGCCCGTGGCCAGCTCCCTGTGACGGCTCCTTAGACTTGCTCACCGTGGGAGACCTGGCCCCGCTCCCTCCTTCAGTGGGGCCCAGCCGCCCTGAGAGAAAGTCTGAGCCGCTGATGAACATGCCTGAGGAATCCATTCCTCACGCCCAAGGGCCTCAGCAACCGGAAGGGAGCAGAAAGAAGCCAAGAGCACAAGAAGGCTCTCCTCACAGTAAAGAGTGAACAAACCCTGCAGGTCACTGAGAGCCTTTCCCTCCCTGCATGCCCCCTCTCGGGGCTGCTCTAGGACAGGGGACCTGGACGGTTCGGAAGAAGCGACGGGGGTATTTCTAGTACAAGCCTACACTGCCCAGGGCATGAACTGCTGTTGGCCAACCTAGTGGCCCCAAATTGCCGAGGCTGCTATGGAATCCGGCCAGGAAACAGGAACGCCATCCTGACACGACGGCGTAGAGGATGACGGACACACGGACGAAACCACGCCAGCAGACTGCTGCGCCACGGGCAGCGAGGGTGACCCACGGCCAGGCTCCTGCACAAGCTGGGTCTGGCCCCTCTCACTGCCCACAGGAACGTCAAACATGTCACACGTCACATGGGAAGCTCTTAGTTTTTTAAAGTGATGAATCGATCTGAAAACTGACAGGCTCAACTCCGCTCACAAAACACCTCATTTTTAGGCAAGAAAGCAGCTGGATGAGCTTGGTTCGAGTCCACATTCAGCCACCTAAAAAGGACAGGGTAAAAGACAACAAGATAACAACCTGGTCCTCCTGTGGGCTTTCTGGGGTGGGTACCACAGACTCTGGAAGCCAAGTCAGGAGGAGGCCTCAGAGAATAGAGACCAAGAGAGATGACACTCCACAGCCTCTGTCTCTGCTCCATTGGTGGTGGGAGCTGGACACCAGCAGCTTCTACGTGGAACAAAGGTTTGGGCTAAGAGGTTCTGCAGGAGTCAGGGAAGCCAGAGTCCATCGGGGAGAAAAGGTTCCCCCAACACACCCTTTTTCTAAGATAGAAGCAGCAAGGTTTCATCCAGACTTGGGCCTCAACTCTTATCTTTATTTATATATGAAACTGGAGTCTCATTTTTGGGGGTTTTTTTGGTGAGGAAGATTAGCCCTGACCTAGCATCTGCCGCCAATCCTTCTCTATTTGCTGAGTAAGACTGGCCCTGAGCTAACATCCATGCCCATCTTCTTCTATTTTGTATGCAGGATGCCTTCCACAGCATGGCTGGATGAGTGGTGCTCAGGTCTGCACCCATGATCCAAACACGGGAACCACGTCTGCCGAAGTGGAGCATGCAAACTTAACCGTTGCGCCATCGGCTGACCCCCAGAGCCTCACTTTTTAAGTAGTAAATCTCCCTGGAAGTCGGGAGATGAGATGAGAAACACACTGCCAGCAGCAGAGCCAGTGCTGCCCACCAGCCTTCTGGGTCCCCAGGTGGTAATGAGAAACCGTCTTGCCAAAAAATAAGTAATTGCTGATTACTTATAACCAAATAATAACGCCCTGGGTACTGAAAAGAGCTGGAGAAAGGAGATACTAGACCTAAAAGTGTTTTCCCAACGACATAAGTGCACCCCGTGCGCTGAGACACACTTCTCCATTCTCGCGTGGAGAAGTGTCTCCTGTACACTCCACATTGCTCAGGGTTAGGAAACAGACTTCACGTCATAAAAGGACACCTTCCTGACAGCAGGATAAATACCGCAAACGCCCCAGCAACTGAAGTTTTGCAAAGTGCTTGCCTCCCTGCAATTGTGTACGCAACATTTTTGTGCCTGCGAGCATATGTGTTTTACGGGGGAAAGGGGCCTGTCTGCATTCTCAAAGGGACCCAGGAAAGGGTCTGCAGCTGGCTGAACCCAGATGGGAAGCAGCCTGTGGCCAGGCCAACTGGCCGGGTGATTCCAGGCAGTGTCCTCCTCCGTATTCTCACCACCTCTCCTGTTCCCAGCCGGCCCCTCTCGCCCACACTGCTCTCACACAGTTTGTGTGGTTTCTCTCTCTCCGTTCTCCAGCGGGGTTTCCTCCATCTCTCCTCACTGCATTTCCACACTGCTCCTTCACTCCTATTGTGAGGACATGTCCTGCTGGTCTTAAAAAAATGGTGCAGACTTCTGATGCGCAGACCAGTCATGCGACTTCTAAACGACAGTGCTTACGGCTGCTTATTTCTGCCCAATTCTTGGGCTCTTTCCAGTTACCTTTGGGTTTGTGGGTATTGCTGAAAGCTGAAGATGTGAGATGTCTGACTGCGGGGGATCTCACTGGAGCAAGCTTCCTATAGGTCTCAGCAAGCTGAATGTGGAAGTCAGATGGTGATGAACACACCCCCAAATCGACCTACAAGCTACAGACTATTTTGAGAAAGTTGAGCCACTTTGTCTCTTTTCCAGTTTATATTAGCATCTGAAATATTTGCATCCCCAGTCTGAGCAGGGATTTGCAAGAAATATTTAGAGCTTGCTCAGCATGGCATTTTCAATCACGTTCTATAAATGGGATGCTGGTAAACGAGCCATGAAGAAAAGACACAGAAAATGTTACTGCTTCTCCTTTATTGGTAAATCATGGCGACGTGTAAAACAAAAAGAAAGGAGATGAGGGAGGCAGCGAGTCTCTGATTGCTGGAGAGCAAGACTCGCCTGGGTGTGGCGGGACCAGTAGGAAGAACCTGGCAACGCTGAGCACTGGGCCAAGAATGAGTTTTAAAGCTTCTTTACTCCACAGAAGGTAAGATACCGGCTCTCAAAGTGTCTACACACGGCTTTCATTCCCTACCTGTCCTGGATGCTGTGGTAGAGTCTGGGGGCAGGGAGCTGGTTAGTTTTTTACCTAACTAAAAACGACAGTGCCCGGGAGAGAGATGTATTCCAATGAAGGGCTAGAAGTGGCAGATCCCAGATAGTATGAAAATAATGGAATTCAAAAATGTATAACCATAAAGCACGCACAGAAATGTCAGCTCTCCAAAAGTTGAAGCAGAGGTGAAAACATTCAACCAACAGAAGAAGTAGCCGTACACATCCACAAGGCAAGTAATAAGATTGGCAAGTAGTTGGCAACCGAGAAAAGCCGTAAACGCCCTCAGTTCTTCTGTCTTGGCGTCATAGCAATGTGGGCATCCGTCGGGATCCACGCCTGTGGCCCAGTAGACATGCCTGCCCCAGTTCTTACCTCATCGTGGTCACTGGTGGGGACATGTGAAGGCCGAGCCTCTTCACCTAGTGGCTCGATCACTGTCACCTCCGCAAACTCCTCCACGGACTCTTGGAACTCAGGTAAGGACCTTCGTCCATACCGCTTCCCACCTCTAACGTATTTGGGCTGAGCTTCTAGGGAGCAGTCTGGGGAAGGAGACAAAAGTTGAGGCCACATTACATGACAGTCGCAGCCCCCGGCTGACACGCACAGCCTTCAGACACAGCCTCTTATACCAGCCCCAAAATAAACCACCACCGTTCGCCAGTTGGGGTGGATGTGGGCGTAGACGAGCCACCAGGTCAGATGTAGGGCGCAGCTTCTAATTCCACACGATTAACAGCGCTCAAGCATCTCCTGCATGTGATGGGAGTGCAAGGCCGGCAGGGAGGGAATGACTCAAAATGATTCAGATCAGGACAGAGCAAGGGGCCATGTTTGTTCTGTGTATGAAGCGGAGAAAGGGAGAGGGTGTGATCATACTAACAAGGGAGGAAGTCTTGAAGAATGATGATAGAAAGAGCACCACATCAGCGCTGCAAAGTCAGTCTTCAACCAATTAGTCTGAAACACACCCCTCTCGTACCTCAGTGACTCCTTGTTCACCATCCACTGTCTGATGCCTCAGACAAGCAGGATGGCAGAACAAAGAAACTGACACAGCGGATCCTAATCAATTAATGACAGCTCATCGCTTATATGAAGCCTGGCATCAAGATCTTATTATAAAATTAAAGCTGTGGAATAAAATAGTAAATGTGAAACTGCATTAAGAAAAATGGTATATTATGTTCTTTTCTCTTCATGAGCTTCAGTGCTGTACCAAATAAAAAGGAACGTGCATAATGGGAGAGTCATCTCGTAACTTAAAGAAGGACGTCAGCATTCTGATGGAACATGTCTCAGGTTCGACATTCGCCACCTTCACCACCACCACCACCATCTCCACCACCGTCTCAGCCACCACCACCACCACCAGACACTAGCCCTTCTCTACATGGAGAGCTTTAAAGCAATAAAATAAATACTTCACCCTATGCAAAGTCAGTTAAATATAGATCTTTTAGCACCTTGCAAAGAATTAGAATAAAATACTCCATTAAAATACAAAAGACTGGCAATGCTTTGATTTCAGTTCTTCTCGCCCACACAGACACCCCGTCTCTGTGGAGAACATAATGTGTGTTCTGTTTGAACATGATGGTCTTAACAAGATATGTCTGAACTCAGACACGTAGACAGCAGATGAGGTGTGCACACATGTCATCTAGACGAGGAGGGCTGATTAGATAATAACTGAAAGGACAAAACCCTTCCTTTGTCACCACTGACACCAGGTCAGCTTTCCCTGGAGGACCGGAGACCCTGTTGACTAACTCTGCCCTCCACGTCCTCCCATGCCCTTCCTCCGGTGTAAGCTCAGATTTCACAGATGTGGTCAGAAGCATTCTGAAAATGCTCACCGAAGCTCAGAGTGAAGTATTTATGCTTGCTCTAGGATTTCTAGCGATATTTATATCCAGCTTTTTAAATGTCCCAGTTCAAGTCATTTCATCAGCTCAAGCGATTCTCTCCGGGGAGTGTTCACGCATGCAAAATTTATATTGAAAACCGCATGCATATTTGAAGGTACCTTTCATCAGGAGAGAGCATGTCAGCTTGTGAGTACTCAGGAGCGGCCCGGACACCCGAGCTCCTTGTTGGCAGCTGACACCCACAGATGCTAGTCAGATAAGAGGCAATGCAGAACCATCCTTAACTCGTATGTATTCTTACATTTTAGAGGCAGACAACAAGATACACCATTAGTGACAATGGGGGCTTAGAAAAGTTTATAAGGAAAACGTGTAACACCAGGAAATGGAACACGGGGTTTTCCCAGTGTGAGAACAGCCTCGGTCCTGGGCATGGAAGTGGCAAAGCAGCTCTGAATGCGCGCTGCACCTTTTCAAAGAGAAAACGCCATCAGACAAAGCAGACATCTTAAAAAACCCACTGTGATCTGACCCAAATCCCACCTGTGGGTGAAATGGTTCCCCAGTTATTTTCACTAACTACCCCATGCCGTTTCTGGTGGATCTGAAACAGCTCTTTCTCTAAGCAGTGGAGGGTGAGAGATGAGGAACAATTAGGGTTTTTGTTTTATTTATTGACATTTATTTTTGTGTTGCCAGGAAGTTTAAAAAATTTTTATTTTGTTATCTTTTATTATTATAACTAATTTTGAGCAAACTTCAACATCTTTCCCTGAACGTACATACATCACAAAGTCAATTTCTAGAGAAATCTGTTAAACAGTATTATCTTTTTGGAATAAAGATATTAGCACGCAAAAAGGAAAAACAGGGCATTAAGCTTCCTCATACTGAATTTCCCAAACCATCCATGTGCTAAAGAATTAGACTAATCACACCAGTTAAAAAGTTACCTCTTAGACTTATCCCTCTCCTGTTAGAGCATCACCTACATGATGAGAGGGAAAGAGAGACAGCACATGCGAGGAGGCCCAGAGAGAACATTCGCGGTCCCGGCCAACATCGGGTTAAGCATTTGAAAACTCTGCTCCTCCTGACCAGTCTCAGTGAGGCCTTCCCAAGCGCACAGCGGCCCCTAAGCAGAAGGCAACTCAGGGATTTTAGGAGACTCTCACGCATGAAATCAAAGAACGTCTTACCCCTTGCTCACCACGCCCAACGCCCAACGCCCAACGCCAACACTCAACGAAGACTAGCAGAACCACAGCCCTGGGGCAAAGTTTACCGACTTTAGGAGCACATTTAGATGCAATTCACACATTTCAGGGATTCATCCTGGAACAATTTTATCTACACCAGATAACGTGGGGCCATCTGATTTATCAAGAAATGAAATTATTTACACCACATAGCTTCCTTCATAAGTGTTCACAACCCTCCAATTGTGAGCTCCAGGAGAGATGTGAAATGCCAGTGCAACAGCAGAAAGGACAGCCGTGCCCTCAGGGCTTCACGTCCTTGAACATATATTGAGATTCCACCTGGATTGCCAAGCTTTAGAGTCATTTTCCCTTCTTTCCCATTTCCCCTATTTAGCCTCACCGTGTAAAAATAAAAATGGGCTTTGAAGCGAAGCAGACAAGCCCAGCCTAAAGGAGTCTTGGACCCCATCCCTGGAGAGCCCATTACAAGTGGCACCCATCCCAGAGGTGGCTCTGAGGCAGTCCTACCTGACCAGGTTAGATGATCCAGGCTTTATTCCATAAACCAAACACATGGCTAAGAGTAGGGACAATCCCCTGAAGACTGCTGGAGAAATACGAAAGCAACTAACGGTCTCTACAGAGCAGGTGGACAAAAAAATCTAGTTGGGGTGTTCAGAAGATGAAAAAAATACCATTCCTTCCAGCCTTACAAGTTAAACAAAATCTGGATCCTCAGACACCACTTTCTTTACTCCGTATCTCTCATCTGTCCCAAGGAGAATCACTCCAGAGCTGTGACAACGTTCACCTTCCAGAGTCAGGATGAGCCACATGCACATGCATGACTTGGGCCCAGAAGGTCTTGCAATTATAACAAAAAGAGCATAGAGTTACAATGTCAGTGAGAACGGCTGCTCCGAGGGCTTGAGCCGGCCGCAGGCAGGACAAACAACCTCCAGCCACCCCTCCTCCCTCTCCCAGCTCCCTGCCTTCCCCACCTCTAACCCACAGTACAGCACACACTCCTCACTCTCCTGGGACTGACCCGGCCCCTGTGTGATGCAGGCTGCCCCACTGACGACCAAAGGCAAAGCAACGGGACCAAGAGGAAGCTGAAACAGTTACCTGAAAGCCTATATCAGTCAGTAGGGCCTGGAAGGAAGCAGCATCCATAACACACATGGGAAGTTAAAGTTAAAAGTGAGTCTCAGAGATGCACTCCAGTATCAGGCAGCTTCCTCTAACTCACATTTATGGAGCACCTGCCACGGGCAGGGCACTGTGTTGTACACATTGAGGGATAAGATGGATATGCTATCATTTTTTGAAAACATATTTTTTATGTTATCAAAGTATGTTTTACAAACGTCCTTGTTCCTAAAGATGACCTGAGGATATTTCCAGAAGAAAGAATCTAAAGAAGAAAGCCCTGCCCTCATGGCGCTGGTATTCTTATTTGGAATCGCTCATGCAGACCCTTGCTTTCTACTTCCCCTCCTGCCTCACTTGGTCAGCCTGAGAAATCATTGCCAAGACATCACCCCCTTCCACAGGGCCTCAGCACAGGCGGCCCCCCCCCCCATTTCTGCTGAGCTCACAGGATTCTGGAAATCCACCTGAAAATAAGAAGTGCTCACCAAGGAAGCACGTGCAACCCTCAGGACAGGCACCAAGGAGCTGCCCCAGGTAAGGCAGCCACGCAGCAAATGAACACCACCAGCCCCATCACACATCCCACCTACTCACCTACTCTGACCACGCCACTACCCAGGGATCACACACTTAGAGCGCAAACCCTCACCTGACTGCAGATCAGAGAGAAGGGAATCAGAGGGCCGACCGAGACAGAAAGAGACCTAGAGTGACTGACAGAGACAGAGAGACAGAGAGACAGACATGGAGGGAGACAGAGATGGAGAGAGACAGTGACAAAGAGAGACAGAGAGAGACAGGAAGAGAAAAAGAGAGTGAGAACAAGAAAGGTAGGGAAAGAGAGAGCAAGAGGTATGGGGAGACAAGAGGGGCAGAGACCAAGAGGCCCATGGAGGGAGGGGGAGCAGAAGGAACAGAACGGAGAGAGGACCCAGAAGCAGGGTCAAAGTGAGTAGTGGGGCTCCAAGGAGGAGAGGAGGGTGGAGGTGAGCCGGAGCGGTGGAAAGGAGAAATGGGTGAGGAGGGGGCATCTCGAGGAGGGAAGGGAGAAGAGAGGCCAAGAGAGAATGAGCCAGGCAAAGACGACATCGGGCAAGCCTTTGCGCATTATCTGCTCTTCCCTCTGCCTCCAGTGGCTCCCGGCCTCTGGGGAAGGTCACCAGCAAGCAGGGCATCACCCCATGCTTCTGTGGGCACACAGCCCTTTCCAAGGCAGCTGCTTCTGGCCACTAGCCCGGCCTCCCCAGCTCCCCTCTCGACACAGATGTCCAACTGGAGCCTTGGGGTCGTCCTTGGATGCAACGACAGGATTTTAGGAGCAGCCTCCACATCCGTTCTTACCGATCTGAGTGATGCTTCTTGCTGGAACACAGGGGCATCCGGTCACAGAGGGGATGGGGTGGCTGTGATTAGCCTTGCCTGGGAGGGAAGCTTCAAGGGGAAGGGCAGCACCCTCAAGGGGGCCAGGGAGGTGGATGGTGTGGCTTGGTAACACCCAGGGCTGACTGGTCTGACTAGACGGTCTGTCCAAACCCTGAGGCAGCTGAAGATCAGTCAGGAGGAAAAACTCTGAGTTGATAATGATTCTACGATTGTTCCCCATCCTCCTGGGAGGATGAGCCTGGTCCCTGTTAGGAGGCCAGGCCTCTGGAGCCATTTTGGGGAAGAAGGCAGAGATTCACATTTCACCTAACTGAACCCTCCCCATCGTTCAAGGCTCAACTCAAAACTCATTTCTTTCACGTATCTTCTTGGCACAACTTTCACGGAACACTTTCTGCTATGAATTTAGTGCAACTCACACTGTTAATAGCTCCCAGCTTAACAACGATCATGGTCATATTTTCCTAAAAGCATTTTGCACGCTAGAATTACCTACCCGGCTGGACTCTGACGCTTTCCAGGGCCGCACAGCTTCATGGGAAGACCCAGGGCTTTGGTTCAAATGGACCTGGACCCTCGGGCCTTATCCGGGCGAGGAGTACTCAACATCACTCATCTAGGGGAGCTCCTGGAGCAAGGTCACTGTCCGTCAGGTACCTCCTACCCTGGAGGCTCCAGCCACAGCCTGTCCTGTCCTTCCACCCAGACTCCTGTGGGGCCAGCAAGGCAGGAAAGGCGCCCAGCGTGGGGCCCCAGGGAGCAGAGTCAGGGCGAGTCTCCCAGCCCCCAATTCCGCAGCAAATCTCCTCAACCTCGCGTTTTGTAATGGGTAAGAGTAGGGCATAGGCATGACGACGTTATCCAGTCCATCATCTCAGAAACTGGAGCTGCCGCCCTCTCATTCTTGCCCTAATTCTCTCTTCCTTGTCACCCCCTGTCGCTTCCTCAATGGGCTGACGTGAGAGGGCCACACCAATTCTCTAAGACTCCCGCAGACAACTGTCATCTTCACGTCCTGGTTTGGAAACCCTCTTATACAGCCACTGGGGTTGAATAAACTCACATCGACACAACCCCCAGGCAAACTTTCACTATGAGAATCCTCGCCAGCCATTTTTATTTAACTTTAAATAACACGAGTATTTATTTTTGCACATACACACGTATTTGTAAAAGGCTGCTTTCTTATCTTAGTAAAATCCATCGTAACAATAAATATTCATCTACAGTTCAGTAGCCGCTGAGTCTCTGATTACACAGATGCATCATCAGGTGCCTAACCAAGAGACGGTCAAATATCTATGCTTAAACATATATATCCCACTGTTTTAAATGACTGTAGGGATAGTCATTGCACACAGCTTTGTGCACACCCATAACTATTTCCATAGCAGGAAGTCTGAGAGTGGCCTTGATTAACCAAGGGCATTTTTATAGTTTTTGGTGCCTGTTGCTTTATATCAGCCCAGGAAGGTCCTATGACTACCGGTGGGCTAAGCGTCTCCAATTTTCGGACCTTAGGGCTCCTCACACCCTCTTCTGTTGGTGGAGGTGACAGTGGTCGTGGTTTCATTTAGCTTTTAACTTTCAGAGAAACGTCCTGGTCCTCATTATCAGCATCTCGTGGATGCCAAGAGCAGAGGCTAAGGTCTTACTTATCTTGCTCTGCCACAGAGAGGACCACAGAGCATGGGTGCTGGGCCATCTGTGGATAATGTCTCCAAAAACAGGGCCTTGGCCGGCCCTCAGAGCCTGGCCCCCGGCCGCTCATCACAGTTGCGAACACAAACTTCAGTCCCTGCAAACCAGGCTCCAGCCCGAGGCCTGAGGACGGGACCCGCTTCAGTGCACGTCCGCTGAGTGAATGAAAAGACAGCTTTATTACATTGATAGCTTCTTCAGAGTATGAGGAGAAAGATTAAAACCAGGTGGTTCCTGGAATTAGGAATGTTTTGACAAAAACCCCAATGACCTGCATCAAAACCATGCCATATCTTATTTTCTCATGATTCGGCACTTCCAAACCTGAATTTCCTTTCCCTCACCAGACAAAAAAGGAAGGACATTTTACGTCAACCAGGTCAGGGAGACAAGGAGCCTCCTGCATTATGCTAACATCCGCCGCAGAGCAGAAATCTAACGCACGGCGCATCAGACGGGGTAAAACCTCTGGAGAGCAGATCCAGACGGCACGTTGAGGCGCGCAGCTCAGAGCCAGCATGTCCGTTACAAAATCCTGTAAGCCAAAGCCGTGGCAAAGTGAATAAATAACTCATAATTAAGTTGTTGTCCCTCTCTTATTCCAGGAAGATGATTTTTAAATTAAATTGTACGTGTAGATGTGAGGGAGTTATGCCACCGGCGACGTTAACCAGTCTGGAATTTACAAACGATTCCCTACACCCCCGTCCATTTTTCTGCCCTTACCCGAATTTCAGTATTTTCCATTGTGTTGTCATCGTTATTACTATTGCTTTTTAGGGAAAAGACTCTCCCCTAAGAATCTTAGAATTATAAATATCAGAGTTAAAAACACGCTAAAGAATAATCTAGCCCATACTCCCTAATTTTAAAAATAATTTAAAAAATATTTTAAAAATAAAGAAACTGCACCTCAGAGAACTTATACATGGCAGAACCCAAGATTTGGAAATAATGACTTAATTCCATCTTCTCTCACAGCTTTGCTTTTATATCATTTATAAATAACTGCCCTTTATTAGAGGAATATGAAAGCATGAAACACACTGGCCATTTGTCCTTAGGAAGGGAACTTTATAGTGTCAGTTTATGTCGAGTGAATCTTACAGAAACACAAAGCTAACTTTTGTCATAAAATTAGATAATGTCATTTAGACATCAGAAGACAGCACAATTGAATCTTGGAGCCAAAAGGATTTTAAGTATTTTCCAGTACAACCGCTTTTCCGTGAGATAACCAAAGACCACGGAGGTGTGACATATAAGGCCACCCAGTCAGAAGGGCAGAGACAGGATTTCATAACTCCTGGCTCAAGGCTCTTTCCACCACATCAAGCTGGCTTTTATATTACAGTCTGCTACAGCCTCTGGTATTTTCAACTAATAAAAACCTCAGGTGTTATAAAATAGCAACTTGTGACCCGCTCAGTTTCGAAGGCTCCACTACGCCCTCCCGTGTTCCCGGTCTCCTTCCACGGTTTAAGGGTAATCTTTTCCCTCTGAGTCTAGTAGGTCCATTGATTTCAAAAGGCAAGACAAAAAAACCACGGCCATGGCGCCTTATGGCAGAGGACGAATTAAGTCCTGATCAGCCAAATAACGCTGAGGACAGAGGCATCCTTGTCCCTAATGACCAAGTGAAACCTGCCCTTTTCACGCCTTCCTGCTGCCTCTGGCATCTGTTGGAATCTTTCTAGCCAGGCTGCACTGACGGAGGACTGGGTTTGCCCACAGCTCATCCATCTGAGGGCTAATAGCCTTAATCCAAAGCCTCCCGGGGTCACGTCCCTCGGGGGTACAGCATCGGCATCGTCCTCGGCCACTACCTGTAAGACTTAATTTCGCTGTGCTCCTCTCTGGCTCTCAGTTTGCTCACAGGTAAAATAGCGGAGTTTTCTCCAGCCCGACAACAATACGGCCTATGAGTGAAGGGGCCTTTACTTTCCTAAAGGGAAGGAGGGGTGAACCCAGGTGGCCTCCTGATTTGCTGTGTGTGGGTCCTGACCCTTCTGTCTCTGTCCCTCACCAGCAGGCCAGTCAGCCTGTGGGGTGGGGCCACATTGAGAATGGGTGGGAGAATGTTTGAGCGGAAAGACTGTTCTCCCAGGAACAACCGGGGGCATGGTGGGAACAGACACTGCTGGGGAACAAGACAGGATGGGCAAAAGGCAGAGAAAGCCGAGATGCTCAGGAGCAGAGTGGGGGATGCGGGAAGAAGGCTGACTCCCTGCCTCCTATGAGATAAGGCTCCATCCTAGATCCCGTCCTGCCAGGCCGGGCGTGAGGGAGGCCCACAAACGCTGGATGAGACGCCATCAATAAATCCTCCGTGGTTTCGTTACACTGATTTGGGGCAGCCCTTAACAAAGGGCTGCAGCAGTCTACCCAAAGGAGGGAGCACACAGCGAAACCATAAAAACCCCTCCTGCGTGCTCTCCTGGAAGACCTGTCGGCGTCACGGTCTCCGCCTGCACGGCAGTAAGGCACCCACCTCACCCTGAGACCACCCGCCGGAGCCGAATCGTAAACATCACCTCCTGCTGTTGCCAAGCTTGGCTAGCCATTGTCTACCTCATGGCATCATTTAGGCCCTAATACTGCACAACTCTAGGGGGCACACTTCACCTCTGTGGTCACCAAAAACCTGCATGTTTATCATGACAATTTTCTGGCAGGTGACAGCACAGGTTCTGAAGAAAGGACAGCAAAAGGATCACGTGGACCAGTGGCAGGGCTGCTCACTCCAAACCCACAGAAAAGCACGGGATCAGCACACATAACACCCAACTTATGCTCATGTTACCCGAGGCCCACATTAGCTGAAACGTGGTGATGTCGCCATAGCCTGATTCAGGGTCCCTAGATCTTGCACTATTGTTATCAAGACAACCTTAAAAGAGTCAAAATACCAATGAAATGTGAGACCCCCTAAGAATAAAAGTCTGTGTTCCAGCAGTGGTCACCTGCAGAAATTCCACTATTAGTACCGAAAGTCTTGAGAACACAGCACCCCCCTCCCAGCTCACGGGGGCTTCTGGAGCGCTGAGGCCTCAGAGGAGACATGACCTTCCCAGGGGTGGCCGTGCCACCATTAGAAAAGGGGGAGACTCAATCCGGGATCCAAAACCCTGCTAAAGGCAGTGTTCACACATGTGGCACGAATCTGGAGCATTTCAGAAGGTTCAGTGAAGAAGCGGAGCGGCAGTGAGGATAAGAAATGAGCTCCCATCTGTGCTTCATCTAAACAGGTCACACCGAAGGACCCTGTAGTGATTACTTCTCCTCAGTCTCAAAACTGGACTGTAGTTTTGACATTCTCTTTTTTTTTTTTCCCCAAGATTTTATTTTTTTCCTTTTTCTCCCCAAAGCCCCCCGGTACATAGTTGTGTATTCTTTGTTGTGGGTCTTTCTAGTTGTGGCATGTGGGACGCTGCCTCAGCGTGGCTTGATGAGCAGTGCCATGTCTGCGCCCAGGACTTGAACCAATGAAACACTGGGCCGCCTACAGCGGAGCGTGTGAACCCAACCACTCGGCCACGGGGTCAGCCCCAGATGATGACGTTCTCTTTTTTAAAGTCAGGTTATTGAGGTACAGTTTACAGTAAGAGAGTAAATTTTACCCTTTTAGTGCACAATTCTCTGGGTTGGAAAAACCCATGAAATCTGTAACTAACATCACAATCAAGATATAAAACAGTTTTGTCACCCCAAAATTCCCTCACGCCCCTTTACAGTCAGCCCCTAACCCTAGCTCCTGGCCACCACTGATAGGATAAAGCCAGACTGTATTGTAATACAGATTTCAGACTGTTTAGACTTCCCCTTAAATACTCACCATATTTCACCGATTCTGACGGACACATACGCTCTCACACAAACACACACACTTAGATTTGAACACTCTGAAATTAGAATGTGTCTGACAATCAGTGGCATTTTACCAGCATAATTGGCAACAATTTTTCTTTTTAGAGATACATAAAATAATGTTGTGTCTCATGACCTATGGTGCCTGTAAAAAAATCAATGAAGTGTAACATTGTCTGTTATTTCACAACATTCACTGAATACTTACTATGTGCTAAGCATTCTACTAGGTACTAGAAATATGAAAACAGCCCAGTCCTCAAGGAACCACCGCTTGATGGGGAGATAGGTAAACAATTATGATATAATGAGATAATGTCTATAGCAGAGGGTCATCCACTCACTAGGACTAAATACAATTATCGCCAGGTTGCCCACCCTTCTTCTTTCAGGCAAAATTCCCCCCAATGCACATCCTTCCAGATACACAGGAAATGGGCTGAAGGGGGGACCACTCAGCTTCACTCTGCTCAATCCAGGAACCATGTCCACACCATGTGACACATCGCCCAGGAACCATCCAATTATTCCTTCCACAACCGCTGTGGGGTAGGGAAGTCTCATTTTAGTGCTCAACAGCTGCAAGGCTGTATGATAATATCAAAAGACAAGTCACTGAAAATAGCTGCTCAGTCTGTGAAGGGCTGATGCCCCAAATCTTCCACAGACATGCTTCAAGGTCCCCACATTCCTCCTGGGACAGTTTTCAAAGGGGACATAGAGAAGAAAAGTTGGTACTCTTACCTGGCTCCTGAAAGTGCTCTTCATTCGACAGAGTTCTAGACAAGATAAGTATTAATGCTTCTTTAAATTGGTCAAAATGCACCTAAAAGTAAACAATTAAAAATCAGTTCAAAATAGTTTCCACAGCCTTAAGGAAATGAGTCCATCTATAAGGTACCAGAACCATCTGTCAGCATCCTGCTTTTCTTCCCCGTTCCCTTCATTTCTCCAAGGCAGTGAAGGAGAATGGGCTGATGGTTTGTGACACCCAGAGTCATAAACACTAACATCAATGTCAATATGTATTCGACCCTGAGGGGACAACTGCATAGCAAACCCTCTTAATAAACTCAGAAGAAGGGACGTTTTGAACTCTTAGCTCCTTCTATTTCTCTGAACTAGACCAGAAGAGAAAGATGCTAGGTTAGATATCAGGAAAGACTTCACCAGTAAACATCCATCCTAACAATGCCCCGAAGATGCTTTCATCGGTCAAGATATTCCAGAAGACAGTAAGCTGTTTCTGAGGATGACTTGAATACAGTCTTGTCTGAGGCAGCTTTACGATATTTATATCCCAAGACCCCTAGGATTCTATAAACCAGCAGAAATCAATAGGAAACACAAAACATAAAGCAACCTTGGGAAGCACTTTCCTGAACTGTTTAAGATAGAATAAGCTTGACTGAGGTAGGAAAGAACCTGAGTCTTATTGAAGTAAATACTCTACTAGAATTGGGATATTACTTTCGCTGACGAGGTGAAACGGTTTCCTTTTGGCCTAATACACTCTTCTGTAACTTCAATTTAGGTGATCTCACCGTGGGGCAGAAGGGAGAGATGGTACTTCTCATTACAGTTCTAGTTTGATAACATGGGATCTGATTATCCAGAAGCCCATAGATAAATGAAAAGTTACTGAATTTGTAATTCGTGCTGCCATGGGTCTCTTTGGACATCATTACAAAACATTGCCTAGAGGTTTAGATATAGGTGACAGATAAAAACCACTCCCAAATTAAATGTGGAAAAGCAGCCAACCTCATTACTTATTTAAAAGATGGAGGAAAGAACCACAGTCTCATCTGTGCAAAGTGATGCCCAGGAGAGGAGCCCACAGAGATTCCTACGCCCTAACATCCTGTATGCCTGCAATTCACCACACTCTGCCACATTCATTTTGATTACTTGAAATTACTTTCCAAAATCATATTCCTTTATGATTTGGGCTAAAAACCAGCACAATCTATGGAGCCAGAGCAGAAGTCTGTCAGGGAGACAGGGCACCTGCTAAAGAGCCAGGGCTGTTCAGTCAGGAAAAGGGCCAAAAGATGGTAGAAATGGGAGCTGTGCTCATTAGGTGCCGCAGCCGACAAACCACCGAGCAGCCTGGCGGAGGGAGAAACGCCAGGTCCCGCTGTTGTCCCACAGTCAGGGCGGGCTTTGCGTACGGTGGCAGCCCAGCTCCAGCTCCCAGGGGCCAGGCCATCTTCCCAACCAGCCAGCCCACACTTGGCTCTCCTGGGGCTCTCCACTCGGGGGTTCTCCCGGGCACTGGCTCCTTCCTACCCAAGTCCTGCCTCCCTCCCGCTGGGCGGTGGGCATTGGAGCACAGGCTCTGCGCAGGAGCCGGCTGGGCCCAGCCACTCACCTCCTGCTGTGAACAGGCTAAATAGACTACTAAACCTCTCGGAGCTTTAGTTTGCTCATCGGTATAAAAGGGGATCTCTAATAACAAACATCTATGATTCAGTCAATGAACATTTATTGAGCACTGCTGTGTGCCAGGCACCAGCCCAGGCCCAGTGAACGAGAGCGACAAGGACCCCTGATGCACGGAGCTCGTACTCTGGGGAAACGTCGCAGGGAGTCAGGCAGGTACTGTGCCAGGAGAATGGCACGTACTTTCTGATATTTATAGGACCACCTCCCTCACAGCAGTGTCAGGGAGATAAAATGTCAAGTGTGTAGAGCTTGCTGGCACTTGTGAGGTGCTCAGCGAGCAGCAGGTAATACAGCTCACAGGAGCAGTAATGGGGTCGGCTGTTCTCACCACCTCTACAGAGAAACACGGCCACATTTTCAAGCAAAGCAACTGGCCCCAGAGTGGCCAGACAGCCATGGGGGACAGTGGGGGTGACAGCGGAGGCCTGGGAGCCCACTCTCCCCCAGGATCGGCGCCGCCTCCAGCGTCAGAGAAGGATCCAGTCTGCTGTGTTTGGGGAGCCCACTCCGGTTCTCCTCCTTCCTGGGACAGTAATGAGACGACCTGAGTGAACCTAAGTCCCTCTTGGCCCCGTCACGAGCCGAACAGGGAGAGGCTCCTGCTCCCAAGGGGGCACTTGCCTCGAGATGCTCGAATGCCTGAGGCTTGACTCCGTGGGTCTCCACCGGGTCTTCTAAGGATGCAGTCTTGATAGAGGTCATTGGAAAGAGCCCTTCGAATTGAGTCCCAACAGTTCAATTCAGGGAGCACCAGCCATGAAGGTCACCCAAGGGTCTGTGTGCGTTTCCCCTTGAAAAATGACAAAGACACCTGCAATCTGGACGTGGCTTACAGTCAGTTCCAAGATTTGGCCGCACCGCGTTCACAGGACACTTAGGCCTCATACGGGCACACGGCTTCCGAGACAGTGTAACCTCACTCACGTGGAGGCTGCTCACCTCCCAGCTTCAATGGTCTAGAGGCCAGCAGATGACCAGCAAACAGACAAGAGACGTGCCAGGCCGAGGAGGGTGTCCTGAGCCCTCACACTCTCCTCACAGAGAACTCGCCAGAGCCAACTGGGGCTGCTCATTTCATTCTACTGGTTTATTCTAAGCATCGCCATTCCGCTTCCCAAACCACTGCCGACCAGCGGCAGCAAACAGAAGACGGCACACATGGGGATGGAGCGAGGACACCCACCGCCCTCGCTCAAAACAGCAAGGGAGAACCTTCTTCAAAAACTGTTTTTAAAAACTGTATAAACTATAAAAAAGACACATGCACTCAAAACCTACTCCTCTGGGGTTATTTAGTGTTGAGGCAAGGATCCACGTGCTGCTAAATAAATCCTGAGGGTATCGCTCTTAAAATATAAAGAATAACTGATAGAACAAGAGGACTTTAAATGGTCAAGAACAACCTTAGGACATTTAATACACTCTTTGATAGGGCAAAACATTAGTAAAATTTTTTTCAATCTCCAATGGTTAACCATTTTTTGTTTTTTAAGTCTGCCACTAAATGGAGTAAGAGATCCAGTTATCAGCATGAGTGTGGTTCCTGGACAACACTGGGGAACTGCGCGTTGCTGCAGGTTCATTCTTTCCTGGACACTCGGTCACTCGGATCTCACCACATCCATGGGAGACGGTCAAGGCAGGCATCCCTCTGGAATTGAGGAAAGAGGCTCAGGGAAGGCATGTGCCTTGCCCAAGGCCACACGTCTCCAAGCGACGGGGTTCCGTGGAGAACCCAGGCCTTCTGAGTGGATCTCAAAGCCCAGCAGCCGGGCCCGCCCCGGCCCCGCTTCCCTCCAGGCCTGACCGCCAGGAAACCCCTCTGCTCCAAGTCAAAGCCACAGGGTGCAAAGCAGTATGGGGGCTTCCGGGGAAACATAACCTCTGCCCTCAGGGAATGTGTCAGCCACACTCCAGGTTCTAGAGGGTGGGAGGGTGGAACGGGGAAGGAGAGGGCAAGCGGACGCGTGGCTACAAGGCAGGATCTGGAAAGTGCTCCGAGAGAGACAGCCAGCCAGTAGGGGCTGCTAATAAATGAGCAACTCCTATTTGGCCGGCAGGGAGGAAAATGCGGACAGTTTTGTGACATTTGACTTCTCCAAGATACTCACAGGCAGAGCTTAAAGGTTTCCAAAATGGACTCATGATGTATATATAACATCAACCACATTTTACAAGAAAAACGGTCTATGAAAGACTCACCATGATTGTCAACTCAGAGCTTCTTCATAACATGACCATGTCTATCTGGGCGGCCCTTCTTCCCTCTCCCCTCACCCCGAAAACATCTAAAAATCTGAAAACAAAAACCTGGCAAGCAGAACAAAAAACTGGAGCAGCTTTAAGTCTTAAATTGATCTTTATTTTCCTTCTTGCAACGGCATAGAGACCCTGGACCCTCTGCGTTAAACGGCAGTAAATTCCACATCTTTCAAGAAGCTAGTTCCCTAACAGACGCAGGTGATGCGATTTTCCATTGATTCTCATGAATACTGACGTGGCAGAAAAGCCCCTTAGGGCACAACCCAGAACCGAAAAAGAAACGTTAATAAATGCTCTCTATTGTGAAGAAACGGCATCAGCGGGCTCACTAAGTTCAGCAGCTGGAATTTTTAAGCACCATTTTTCTCCTCCAAGGGAGCTTTACTATTGTGTTGTGTTGAAATTTAGAAATCTTCACAAACATACAAGGCAATTAAGTCTCACAAGGTAACAAGCTTCTGTGCCGAGCTGCGCACACACCGGTTGGTAGCTCCTCATCTGAATAATAATTGCTGCCATTCATTTTACAAGCACTCCTCTAGCCTGCAGGCCTCCCAGGGCAGTTTGTAGAAATGGGAAAATTACATGACTGACTAAAAACACACATGACATTTACACTAAATTAACAGGAAGACTAGTCAAGTCTGATATTTTTTGTCATGTGTCACCACCACTTAATAGAAATTTACCTCATCACTTTTCCTCTCCAAATTTCATATGAATGCTTTTTTAGAAACACAATTTGCCTTTCTGAAAAAAAGAATTGAAGTACCACACAAAAAACGAATGCTATTTCAAACCACAAAAAAACCTGCAACAGGAAGTGGAATAAGGAACCTGACGTTGCATAAAATCCTCTCGTGCAACCGTGGAGACGACGTGCACAGTTTCCACGCGGCGCAGCAGCCCTTCAACACCTCCAAGAGAGAGCGCTCAAGCTGGCGCTCATCGAAGCGAGCTTCTTCAACAAGACAAAGGCGTGTGTGACTGTGATCACACTTAGGGGGTTTGTATCTAGCAATTGAAAGGGAAATCGAGGAAAGACATTCAAAACATTGTGTTAGTTGAAATGGGAGTAGGAATACGGAGTCATTGGAAGGTCAATGTACAGGAAAATAATGTCTACAGCATGATGCAGAGAAATGACAGGGAGGAACAAAGAGAAGTAGTTTCATAAAGAAAGACATAGTTATGAAACGTTTTATTCTAAATAAAGCATCCGGGTTACTGTAGCTTAGGAGTCACGGACTTCAGACAACGTGCAGATAGTCAAGGCCATTTTTAAACCAAGTGTATGAAGTAGTGCTCCAAGACTGACAGGAGGAGCCCTGCCTACGGATGGAAACAGATGCAAACCACCACACAAGAGTTTCCAGCAAATCCATTCTCCACTCCAATGAGATTTCTCAAAAAATCATTACTGGGAAGTCACTATTTATCAGAGACCCATTCTGAGTAAGGGATGGAGGAGAGGGGCCTAGAGGAAGAAAGGGAGCCGGTAGTCACTGGGTGCTCGGTCCATGATAAGTCGTTCACACACACAATCTAAGTCCACCCTCATCACAATCTTACAAGGAGGGTATTATTTTTCCCATGATACAGATGAAGAAAGTGAGGGTCAGAGTATTTAAGACAACATGCCCGTATGGCTAAAAGGTGGCAAGAGTCAGTGCTTGCGTCCAGGCCTGACTTCCAAGACTGTGCTCCGTAGTTTCCCGTCTCTGTGTGGGGTGGGTGTGGCTGGGGTGAATGCGGACGGAGAACGAGATTCATTTTTGCAGATCTGGAGTCTGAGAAGGCTGTGGAGACATGCATTCAAGTTTGGGGACTGGGAAATTGGGGTCCCATTCTGGGGCTGCCCCACATGAGTTGCCTGACCCTGGACAAGTCACTGTACTTTTCCAAGTGCCAGGTGTCTCTGTCATACAGATGAACATTTAGTCTAAAATGCGATGGCCACTGAAGAACTTTAAGTCTCCTCAGTCTAGGCAAGAAACGTCTCACAGAACTATCAGTGGAATATGACGGAAATCTAGGCAGCCTTCTTGACCACGCTTTCCCTGGCGAGAGAAGGTCATTGCTGAGATAAAGTAGGTGGAAGACAGCAGCCATTTAGGGCTTATCCCCAACTCCTGTTGAGAGCAGAGGCCTGCCCAACACTCTCCCTCCGCCCTTGCTTCCTGTCTGCTAAATACCTGAGAGACGCGTGGTTCCCAGCACGCACGGCCAAAGTTACTTTGGCAGTGAATTTGACAAGGCGTGTGGATGCAGAACAGAAGCCAGTCTTACAGCCTCCTACTCAGAATGCCTTCTTTTTTATAAATGGGAACCCACAAACCCTTAGGTTAAAATTCAACCCCAAGTGAGACTCCTCTAAAGGAAGGGAGTGATGGTTTACACAGAGTCACGAGACCAACACAGGAATCAGAAAATACCCCTCACCATTTCAGGTTAAACTATGGTGGTTAAACAGTAGGATACAGCAAAGATTCAGACACTAAGAGATGCAGTGAGAAATGCTTCTACCATGCCCTCCAATGCATTCAGAAAGCCCTGGATCAATAATATGAAACAGGAGCACGCACCGGGGTAGCTATAAATAGGTATGATTTGATGATCAGGCATAATTTTATACAGTGAGATCAAGTCCAAACGATACTGTCAGAAAGGACCTCTGTACTTCTGATTTACTTTGCAAGTGGTTAAAATGTGTAGAAGAGAAAGCAAGCTTAAAAAGTTTAATGAATTGAAAACAAACAAGCATATCCACCATATGAAATTAATCTTGGCATTTATGAAAGCACCCCAAGCACTTGAAATGGAAGGTGGGAAAGTGGAGACAAACTCTGTATTTGTAGAGCCATCACACTTTAACACTAACAATTCCAAAATGCCTTTGATGACCAAAGTCCACACCCTATGGGACTCTTTGGAACCCAATGGTGAGTTCTGCTACCATGTGGCTCATTCTGATTCTAAACAGTGCCGAGGTCGTGAGGTACTCCAGCCTCCAGAGTCACAGTAAAGAATATCGCTGAAGAGGAAACTCTTCAGAACCTTAGGGGGCTGGTGTGTCTTGAAGTTGGTATAATCCATAAGGAAAAGAAAATGCATTTTAAAACTCAATATAACTAAAGGGTTCAACAAAACTAAGGTAAATGATCATCCTCATGTCCTGATGTCTAATAAAAGAGAGAGGCACATGGGAACACTTCACTTAAAAGACACGGAAACAGGAAGCATCTACAATTGGCAATCAATTGCTGGGATGAAAACGTGGTTCAATGAAAGGGTTGACTGGTTCCCTTCCTTAAAGGACTGTTTCGTTCCCAGTACTCGTCACCCACCAGGCGTATTGCCTGGTCAGACCATAAGTCCTTCAGCATCTCGAGGAGTCTCTTGTCTTGGGGTCTCACTCACCTGACAGGTGCTTCACTGATGACAAAGACATGGATGGAGCCCTCTCCGTAAGCTAGTAAGAAACACCCGCCAGCAATGCCCTCTTTCCTTCACATCAGTGACCCACAATCACCAGGCATTTTAAACACTGACACCGTGCTCAGGGGAAGAGGGCTTCAAGTCACAAAGCAGGATCAGACAGACCAAGTGAAACATAATTTGGGGGTAAATGGCCTATTAGTAAAATGCATGAAAATGGCAAGTCAACTTAAGTTACTTTCCTTAACAACGGTCAAAAGAAACATTAGGCTTAAAAAGAAAAGAATAGGAAGTTATTAAATATGGATTTTAAAATAAAAAAACAGATGCTATTCATATTTTTAGTTGAGGGGGACAATGCTTTTTTCCTTATATCTTTTTTAAGAAAAAATGATCAATTCAGCCCAATTGCAATGGAGCTAAAACTTGGAAATTTTGTTTTACTTAGAAATTATACTTGCTAAGGTTTGAAAGAGAAAATTAAAAACAAGCATCCAGGAAGCGGACGGATACTAATGTGTCCAAAAGCCAATTTAATGGAAAACTTTAGTTTACAATAAACGTAAGTGGCACCCAGACCACAGGACCACAGACTGCCTGACACACAGGATACCACAATACATATTTGTTGAATTAATGAACAGATGAATGTTTAGATTTGTCATGTTACTATTTCTTTCTCCTTTTTTCTTAAACCAAACTGCAAACCCTTACAAGTTTCTCTATAAATACCATCTAAAGAGAAGAAAGATGACTGGCATTAAAAACAAGTTAGAATTTTACCACTTACAACCTCTACTCAATACATCAAGGAGGTGAGAGCACTCAGACTTCTCCAGTGAATTCTAAGGAATTTTTTCCCTATAACTTAAAATGATCGACCATATAGAGTACCTTGACAACATATGGCCAAGTTTATGCGATCATCTGAGGAGGATAATTTGGTTTCATAAGAAATGCAAATTTAACAGTGGTGCATTAGTTCATGCCAACGCTGTTCTCAAGACGAGCATCAGGGACCTCCCACGTGAAATCAATATGCATACGTCTCCTTAACTGGTATCCCTGGCTTGCTAAGTAAATATCACGCTACAGACCGTTTAGGTATTCATTATTCACAGGCAAATAGCCAACGTAAAAAGCGGGCTGGTAGTGTCAAGTGTTTAACAAGTGAATCGATAGCTGTTCCCTGGTCTTAGTTTGCCCAGTGAGGGCAAAGACGTCTGACATTTGGGAGGAAAACTCAATCCGCGGCCAAGGTGCAGTCTGTTCACAGCAGAGGTTCCACGTTTACACTGACTCTAAGATGACGTCTCAAGGAAACCTCAAGTCTTCTCAGACTTCAATAAGCATTAAAACAGACCCACTCTTTGATACTACTCCTTAGACACCACAAGGCCTGAGATCCCCAAGGACCACACTGGGAAACACTACTCTTTTGGCTCCCAAAGTGTCTGAGGTTGCGGCAGAACTAGAAACATCTGAGTGCATTACGTGATGAGGATCATATAGTTTAATCCTCAAAGCTCCCATTTCTATTGCTTGCAAAGCAAGATTTCTAGCATCTTTTAGTGACCACATGTATTCACAAGCAGTTAATGCCCAAAAAGGGACCAAGAATGGTTCCAGTTTTGCAAAAAACTTCTTTGTTTATTTTTTTAGTGTGAGCCCTGTTAAACACCACATTCACGGCACCAAGCCCCCGAGAATATCATCCTTTGTATGTTAATTTCAGGACTATGGCTACCCCTGTCTCATGTCACAGAGAGCCAATACATCGTGCTGCATCTGAGGTCACCCACCCAGCCTGTCAGCTAAGAGACAGTGAAAATGAAATGAAGAAAAGGAAGTCACTGGAATAAAGTTGGGTTTCATGACTGCTTCCTCAGTTTACACCACATGATAAAAATCACCATCCACAAAGTGTCAGCATTGTCAGCAACAGAGCTCAAACAGGGCTGCCCATGTTCTCCTCTCATCCATCCTAAAAACCAACAGCAAGACTCAACCCAAAGCCACACTAATGATGCTCTTAATGATGAGAATCGAAGGTTGTGACAGATCAAACGTCCTTCCCACTAACAGCAAGAGGGAAAAAAGGACCCTTCTCACCTCTTTCTCATCTCTGTGATCTGTGGGGAGGACACGACTATCATATGTAGAAGTTAACATCAGCCAAACGCACATCTCTGCTGGAAGCACATCGTGCTGGCTTTTAAATGAACCAGCACTGTATTTACCTTCCCTCCAGTCTTATTTCCTGGGTGAAAGGTTTAGTTAACACTTCACCCCAGAAACAATCCACACAAGAAATAGCTTCATTGGGAGGAGAAGTCATAGCACAATCTGCTCTTCCTTCTGTTACTACATCTTCCTTCTCTTCAGTGGAAGTCTTGGTCCCCTCTCTTCAGCCCCAGTGATGAGTGTGGAGCCCATCAAATGACCCACAAAGCACAAGAGTTGGGAAACATCCAATTATTATCCCTTCCTCGCTCTCCATCTAAGATGCTCAGTGTGCACTTCCATTCCAGAGCACAAATTCAAGCAGGCTCTCATCACTTGAGAAAACTGCAGTGTCATGTCACACCCGTCCCATGTTTTCTGTTATGAGGGTAACAGCTACGGGCACACACAGCCAGCATGCTAGAAGCTGCAACACGCGTGGTTCGCCCCACCCCCAGTGCCGACAGAAACGGCCCCCACTTCTCTCTGCCTGGGTTCTTCCCTAGGCCTTACCCTGCCCAAGAGGTTGTCCTGAAGCAGTGTCTCTTGCAGCACTGGGGCCACCTCCTCCAAGCTTAACATGTGGCAAAGGTCGGTGAGTTCCTCCTGTCCCAGGGACCCGGTGCCAGTCGTGTCGAAACTGTCAAACAGCTCCTTGAGTCGGGCCTCATGCTGGTCCTGCTCGGCCTCATCCATCCCATAGCCCACAGCACTCACCTGTGTGGGACAGAGACAAGGACAGGTTGTGGCAGCCCCTCGAGACCTACCGCCACCTCCCCTCAGCACACTGCCCCACCCTTGCCAGTCCCTCCATTACATCCTAGTCCCCTGGAGACCTTGGTGAGGGCCAGCAGGAGGGGTGATACTGCACACCCCCCAGCAAGATCACAGGTCTCTCAGGGAACCAGCCCTGACCAGTGGGGCTCCCACAAGCACTCATACCAGTTGTGGGCACATCCACAAGGCCGGGTCACAGTGGATCCTGTTACCGGAATGAGGGAGTCTCATAGGCAGAAAAGCACCCTCCCTCCCGCCTGGCCCTTGGCCAGGCAGCCGCCAGTCAAACTCAAGATGGAACACGGTTCTATCTCATCTGGCCCGGGACTTACAGGAGGTGGAAGGCCACTTCCGATGTCCAGTCCTTTCAAATGAACTAACTGTTAGCGCCAACAGACCGCAGGGCCAGAGCTTCCACACAGGCAGCGAGCTCCAGGCACCTGCCCAGATGTTGAGGGCTGGGCGTGACCAAGTTTCTCTCTGACCCTGTGTTGGTAGACCGGAGGGTTGCAGCGAAGAAGCACTCCACGAACACTTCTGACACAAAACCACCTCCCTGTTTACATGAGACCAAATGCCTTTCACACCAGTTCCTCCAACAGCAGCTCAATTAACTTCATTGGCGCAATTACAGGAGGTGTGACAGGAATAGTATTCCCCGAAGCTCGCTTGAGTCCCGCGAGTCTTAGGTAATCCTTAGTTGCCTAGAGAGAGGGGAAAACACTGCTCCAACCTCACAGATGGGGAGGTTCAAAGGAGCCACAGACCATGTGTGAATCGCACAGAATCTCGGGGTGCCCCCACTGCCCAGACCATCGCACCTCTGCAAACCTGGTGCCTCTGTCTCCCTCCTTTCTGACCACCCCAACCCCAGGCCTTCCATTTTCCCACCTTGCATGGGATCTGTAAAAACAAGCAGTCATCAATAACTCTCAGAATCATTTTTACTAAAAAATATACATCAAGTACTGGGTACCTCATACTTTAAGAATGAAATCTGGTTTTTTGCTTGCACACTAATTCAGTTTTAACGTGTCGGGTCTTCTAACGAAAGTCTGAAGCCTGCACATCCTTCACCATGCACCTTCACCATGATGCAATGGAAACCAGACACGACATGCCCCTCGAGACAGTGACCTCAGCAGCCAAAACAGGCTTTCAGAACCAGCCCCTTCTTTAAAAAAAAAATTAATCTTGCCAAGATAATTTTTTTATTGTGATAAAAAACACATAACATGAAATCTACCCTATTAACAAAATTTTAAGAGTGCAGGACAGTATTGTTCCCTGTACGTGCCCTGTTGTCCAGCAGATCTCTAAACCTTCTTCATCTTGCGTGACTGAAACTCTACAGCCCCCGCACGGCAGCTCCAGCGCAGCCCCCATTCTACTTTCAACAGCAGCACCTTTAACTAAACCAAGCCCTGGGTCAGAAAACTCACTTAGAGGTGATATTCCACAGAGCAGGTCAGTACAACATGGGACACACGCGAGTTAAGGTGGCGACTACGGCCAGCACTGAAAATAAGAGCCTTCTGTAACAAAGCAGTGTTGCTCAAGGTTGTGGGGCTTTCTTTCCACAGACAACTGTTCAAAACACGACAAAACAGAGGCACGACCATCCCAAGGGTTTCAGCAGAACCCAGTGGACTCAGAAGATGGACTCAAATAGCATGGCTGCATGGCTCGATTCTTACTGGGGCCCCTCATTAAAGCAAAATGAGACCACATTGGTCCACCCTGCTGGTCTCGGAAGGTCTCTTTTCCTAATTATCAGCGTTTCTGTTACTAAGGTGTTGCTGGCTCTGGCTGCCTTCCCAGGGTGGTCTGGTGGGTTGACTAATCATCATGTAAATATTTCCCAAATAAGAAGAGTGCTACATAAACATCAAAGCATCAGAGAAGAAGTGCCAAGGTGTTCAGCAAAGCCACAAAAGCTGGGAACAGAGACGAGGCTGCGGCCAGGCTAACGAGATTCACTTGCAGGCGGTCGGTTAATCGCCAGCTAAGAGCTGCTGGGACTCCCCAGGGAGTGCGGGATTTTCAGGGTTGTCACAGCTCTCAGACTCACCTCTGAGCTTGACAGTCCCCTGGGCTGTGAGCTGACCAACTTCATAAAAGCCAGACTCTTCTGCTTTTGCTTGATTTTGCATATTTTTTGAAAAACTCAAAAGTGAAAGAATTTGAACACTTCCCCTTTTAAAAATTATTAAGGGGTGGGGATTTAAACATCTAGACCAATGAAAGAGGGCCGTAAAACTCACACGTCCTGAGAAGTCCTGACCCCATCCAAGGCTTTGAATCTGATACGTCCTCATGCTCGGCCCTTTGGGAGGTCATTGGATGTTCACTAAATCAAGCCTCTTTCATTTTACAGCAGCCTCCCTTCTTTACCCCACTATTTTATCTCCCTCCTTCCCAAGACACTGTGCTCAGGAAAACATTCTTTTGAGTGAAGGGGGAAAACAGCCCCACCCTGTGGAACAAGTGATCATACGGAAACATCAAAAGATGTTACATCCGGTGACAAGCTGTCAGTTCTCCTCCGGCACAGAATGCTTTCCCATTGCTTGATATTATTCCCAAATGTTCATCAGTAATTTCACGTGCAAGAATTTTTTCTCCCCACTTGGCAGCAATTTCTTTAAGAGCAAGGTCCACAATTTCTATTTCTTTTATATCTTCCCCCAAATGCAGAGTACGGTCTGTTCTCCACATCACGGACTCGGCAGACGCCATGTTCTGACTTAGTGTACAGAGATTCCTTGGGTGGAAGCTTACCCTGAAGGAGAGCTATACAAAGGAGGATATGAAGACTTTGAAATGCCTATTTCTTCCACAAGCACACCTCCACTTCCCCCATCTGACTGCTTTTCAAAGGCATTTTCAGTCTTAGACATCAGCAAGCAGTAGAAAGCCAGCACTTGTGCCAAACTGTGCCATGTGGAGCCTCCCCAAGTTTGATTCACTGAGTTAGTAATTAAGCCAATGGGTTCACAAACTTTCGCTGCGTTTTTTTGTTATGGCTTGTGACTCTGGAGGAGAATCTGTACTAAAACACTCTCCCAAGTCCCCTTCTTTATAGAAGGAGAATAATAAGCCCCGCCTGGAAGGGTTGTCCTGAGGGTTAAAGAGGGCAAGCAAGCAAGGTAGCTAATCCCAGAGAAAGCTGATACAAGGGGGGAGTGAAGAAAACATCTGCGACTTACAAAGGCGGGTGAAGTGCAGAGGGGTAACTCATGCAAGTCCATCGGCCACAAACCTGACCTTGAAAGAGCAAAGCAGGAGCCACAGCACAGAGAGCAAGAATGGACAGGGGGTGCATGATGCAAATAAGCGATATTATCTTACTAAAGGGCAACGGCAGCAGGTGATGCTCAGAGCTTCCTCCATCTTTAAAGGCAAATCACTGATAAACTTAATGTCAAAAAAAGCAGAAAGGCTGAAATATAGCTGGGAGTTCAGAAGAAACTTTGTTGTTTTTGTTTTTTTTACTTCTGAGCATTTACTGAGTCTGGCCTATGCTGAGTACTTCACATATATGATCTCATTGAACCCTCCTAATTCTTTAAAGCAGATATCATATTCCCATTTAAGAGGCAGAAATTGGGGTTTGGCAATATTTAGCGATTTGTCCAGGGACACAGCACTAATGTGGGGTGGAGCCAAGATTTGAACCCTGGTCTGACTGTAAATTATACTTTCTCAATCCTACACACGCACACAGAACATGAATGGGACCCCCTGAAACGATATCATTGGCAAATCATGTATGCCCATCTTCATGTGTTAACCAGCTGAAGAGTACCACATACCAGAAACCACACGGGACACGTGATGGCCACAAACTCCTCCGGAATGGAATGGGGAGGGGGAGAGTTCCTTCCTCTCTACCTCCCTAGATCCATGTATTGAATAATTCCAGCCTACAGGCACTAGCAATACCCAGACAGAAGCAGCATTCTCTTTTTTCTAAAGTAGCTTTGGGATTTAGGGCGAGGAAAAAATAAATTTTTATATAAAAATGATCATGAAGAGTGCCATATCTTCAAAATGGGCACGGTCTGGGAATTGGTAATTTTTTAATTACTTCTCCAAATACTCAGGTACATCTGGTCTGTGCAATCCCATGCTTTCCAGAGTCAACGCCTTGCTGACACCTGCCAGCAACAGGAATCTTACTCAGAGATGAGGAGAGCTGGGTTCAGAGTGATAAATCCAAAGTGCAAAGAACAATTCCAGTTTTGTAAAGCCTGCCACAAACCTGAGCCTCTTTTTGCCGTCTACCTTTCCAAACTGTCAGAAGCCTTCAGGACTCCTTTGGAATAAAAGGGCCAGTGTGGGCAATATTTTGGAGTTCTAACTAGGGAGGTTAAATAAGAGGCAGATGCACAGAGCCATTAATCAAAACATTTGCCACCCAATAACCACCCATAATGAGAACTATTCGGAGCATTTTCCTTCCAAATAACTCAAAACAAGGCTGCCAAAATATGCAGACGCTGGTCCATTACAGATATGTGTTACTGTGCTCCATTCGGCAACCCTGGCAGCCAAAATCACAGCCAAGTGGGACAGGAAAAGAGAGGTGGAGGTGCAGCTGGATAATGAAGTCACCAACATAAGGCCAGCAGGAAGTGGGCGCATGAACTTACGAACCTTCCAGCGTCTAAGGTATAGAAAGGAGCTTGTAAGAATAGCACCCCAGCCAAAGGGGACGTCTGCTCTGGGCCAAAGGCAGTGAAAGGGGGACAAAGTCTGGCAAGAGAAAAGCAAATAATAAATGAGCACAATGCCAGAGCCCCTGGCCCAGGCCTTTCATCTCCCCTCCAGATGGTCGAGCAGCTGAACAGCTATGTGGAATGTCTGGATGCCCCTGTTGGCTCAGCTGCCCTCCTTGGGTATCAGAACAGATGCTTTTGGATCTGTGTTCAGACATAGCTGTTGGGGGTCCACAGACCAGGCAGTGACCACCAAGTGGCTAATTGAGTTACTTTATAACTAAGAGGATGAACAGGGACAAACCCTGCTTTGGCAAAGCTTTCCATTCATACCTCTGGCTTTCTCCATTTGGCAAGTCAGAGTCTCACAATGCCAGTGATCAAATTAAAATGTTTCTTTTTCTTCCCTCTTTTCTGCAAACGCTGTAATTTGCCGCAAAGATTTCCAGGCTTACCATTCGGGACTAATTTCAGTATAAAAGGAAATAGTGACAAGAGTAAATTCAAGTTTAGCAAAAGCTTAAAAGAAAAAACAATTGTTCCAATTTACATGTCTATATAGAATATTTCTGCCAAAAACTCGCACTGCTCATCAAACTGATTATGTCAGGGAGCCTCCTGTCTGCTCAGATAGCACCTCACTTCTAGCTGGATACCAACAGCACAAGAGTATCACCAAGAATAAAATCGTGGTATAAGAATACAACACAAAAGCTTAAATGCCACCCCACAGGAAAAAAGTCACACGTATAAATTTGAAAGAAAACAACCACCTTTGCTAAATACACCAGAAACTTTAACTTAACCAAGGGTATCCTACTAGCATTTATTCTAAAACATAAATAAACTTTAGTATTTTACTATTCTGAATGATGTAGCAAACCCAAGCTTTTGTTAGACCTAACAGCTGGGCAGCTTACCCCACCAAGTAGCTAACTCAGGGTAGCTGGAGGAATAAAATCATTAGCCCAGCACATTGTAGACTCAATAATCCATAATCAGCTACTAAGTAAAATTACAGAAGCAGAAAACAAAGCTGCACGCTTGTTACTTTCTTAACAGAGACTGCATATAACAACTTTCACTTCTTGAGCCATATTTACTCAAATTAATTTAGAATGCCTGCGGCTATGAGGAGATTCCCTGGGGTATAAGTGAGGGGCTTCTCTTCTCACAGTGATACACAACATTTTCCCAACTTTGTTTTTTAAGCATTCGAGCATAAATACTTTGTAATTTTTCCATCCAAAAGCTCAAATAAATGGTTAACTGCTGATATAAATTGCAATAAAGAAGCATCCTAATTTCAAATAAAGTTACTCTCTTGCACAATCCTATCATCATTTTAAAATTCTACCTTATTTGTAAATAGGATAAAAATATCTTTTGGGGAGCTTCAGTAAGTGTCTCTACAAGCCCCTGCCCAACAGATGTAAGTTCAACAGCCAGAATTCAAACCATGTAATTTATTGGCTTATAAATGAATTGGCATCTATAAAAATAAACCTTCTGCAAAGGCTGTGGCTGTTTGAATCCCTCTAAAATGTTCTGGCTGAACTTGCCAACTCTTTAGCAATGTAAGACTGGTAAAATGTATTTCCATTATCAATACAAAATGGAAGCATCAAGATTGGTGAAACATTTGACTTAATGATAAGAATATTGCCTATTAAATGAAGATTGGCTGTTCAGAATTCAATGGAGCCCCATTCGCCCCCTCTGTGACAGTTAACATCTTTTGATATCGGGGGTCATCATATATCTGAAATGAAAAAGGAACAGAAAAAAGACACCCACGCCATTCTGAGCAAGCGCCTATTAAAATGACTGATCCTTGATGCTTTAAGGCAAAGACTGCACCTGTGATGGCTTCCTTTCCGTTGTCCCCTGTGAAGGCTTTTCCAGCCTTTGCTCATGCCCAACCCATTTTGAGCATCCGTAAGTCCTACCCTTTGTCTACACTGCGGTTCAGAGTGCTTTCCTCTACAGAACTACCAGAGAGCAGGTGAGAAGAAACAAATCTGCCAATGAACTCCCCAGCCCTTCGCTTCACCTCCCTGAGGACACTGGCGACAGCTGGAGACACGACAGGCTGTTTTCTCCCCTGTGATGTTACTTTTACACAGTCTGGGAATTCGCACAGCCCTTCAACTCCAGAGATCTGCCAGAATTCCAGGTGGGCCACCAATACGCTGACACGGAAAAATACATTTCCTTGCAGACTGCCAAGCATCAGGAAACCAGTAAACAGATATAAATGGATGTTAACGTATTTAAGGAGCCCAATGAGGCTCTTCCAAGGTTTTAAGTGCCTGCCCACGTGCCAGGGGTCGCTATTAGGATGCTGACCCTCAAAGCCACCGGTCAGTCACAAAAGACAACCATGCAATCTGTTGTGATTTCATAAATTCTGGAGTGGAGTTGCAGGGCCTGGCCATCTAAGGAATTCCTGGCCACCAGGAGGGGTCTGTTGCAGACCCCAGAGCATCTAAGTCGCCTAGAATAAGGCTCTGGGAGGACAAGCCCTTCAGCTCCCGTTGGTCTGCACCCTCGCCCCGCGTGTCAGGCCGAGGCCAGGAAGTCGCCCCGTTCCATCTCAGTCCCCCTCGACTTCACAGGACAGCGTTGGGCAGGAGACCGCTTCCGCCGGCTTTGTCCTGTCGCCGGTCTGGGGCTGCAGGAGCGCGGCCTGAGCCTGGAGGCGGCCCCCGCGCTCCATCCGCACGCCCCTGCCCGGTCCTCCGGCGACGGCCGAGCGTCCCTGGGTCCTCTTCCTGTTCTCATGGCAGCGCGGGGCAGCCTTTCTGCACGCATGGACCCCACACCCTCTAAAATCCCACTTTAGGGCTCGAGAAGGCTCCCAGCTCCTCAGCCACCCGGTGTCACTCGGTCGCCAGGCCGCCGGGGCGCAGGCGGCGAAGTGGCCACCCTCCCGCTCCGGGGCTCGGGTCCGCCGGCCCCCCGCCCGCCCCCGCCCGCGCTGCCGCCCCGCGCCCTCGCCT
>NC_060268.1:1222853-1255131 GCF_021613505.1 Equus quagga | reverse complement strand
TACCTGCGGGCCCCGCGCCCGCCGCCTCGGCCGAGCGGGGAGGCGCGGGCGGCGCCGGGCTGGACTCCTCCCGGAGCGGGCGCGGGGCGCGTCCTTCCGGAGGCCGCGCCGGGCGGGGGCCCGTCCTTCTGCGCGCGCCGCTCGGCCCCGCGCCGTCCGGGCCTCGGTCCGCCCCCGGCCCCGCCTCGGTCCCGCCCCCGGCCCGCCCACGACTCGCGTCCGCGCCTTGCTTTCCGCCCCCCGGCTCTTGGGCGCCTCGCGGGGACCCCGGCCAGGACGCGCTCGGGGCTCGAGGCTCCGAGTGGGGTCGGGGCGGGGTGGCGTCGGGATGGGGGCACGGCGGCGCCCGGAGCCTGGGCCGCGGGGAGGAGCCGGGACGGCGCGGGCCCTCCTCCCCGCTCCTCCTCCTGCGCCCGCACGGCCGGTGGCTCGTCCCCTGGGCTGGGTGTCCCCGGGACGCGGGTCGGGCGGAGCTGGGCCGGGGGCGGGTGCACGGGGGGAGCCCCCGCCCTCCGTCCCCTCGCGCTCACACGGTGCGCCAGCCGCACGGTCACGTCCGCGGCCCGCGGGGCCTGAGGGTTCGGCTGCCGCTCGGCCCGGCGCCCCCCGGCCGTCTCTGGAAGAGGGTCCCGCAGGCAGAAGAGCTCTGGACTCGACTCTGCACCCCTGGAGCGAGAGCGACTCTCCTACCAGCTCTACACTGGCTTCCGCACCTGCCCACCGTGCGCTCACAGGCCCGCACCGCATCCATTCTCCGCGGGCGCATCCAGTCCTGGGGACGTCCCCCGCCGCCGGGGACGGAGCTCCCCGGAGAGGGTACTTCTCGGCCCACGACTGCTCGCTATTTGCGGCCTCTCTCTCCACTCCTCCTCCTCCTTCCCCCTCGTCCATCCCCCCTTCCTCTAACCCCTCCTCCCGCCTCGTCCACAGGCTTCCCACTCTCGGCGTTCGCCCTCCGCCATCCTTGCGCTTCTGATCTGGATGCAGACAGGACCCCGGGTGGGGCCCAGAGGCGGCACTGTGGCCGGAGGGACACCCGCTGTCCTCTCTTTGAGCGGCAGTGTCCCTATGTTGCCCTTGAAGGAGGAGCCGCCTGATCTGTTATAGCCCATAGTCCGGTATTTCAGCGAGAAACAGGAGAGAGCTCCCTTGCCACTGAAGACACAAGGGATAGCCAGGAAGGGAACTAGCGTTTGTTGAGAATGCAGCCTGCTGGACGTGCGACCTTACCGAATGTAGGAAGCAGACATTTTTAGACCCATTTCGCAGATGAGGAAATGGGCCTCAGAGAAGTTAAGGGGCTTGCTCAGGATCACACAGCTAGTACTTAGCAGAGCCGGGATTCGAAAGCAAATCACATATATGACAAAGTTGCATAGAACTAAATGCACTCACACAAATGAGAGCATGTAAGACGTTTGAATAAGACTCCAGGGTTGTATTAGCATCATTTCCTGGTCCTGATATTGTACTACAGTTATGCAAAACCTTACCATTGGGGAAAATCGGGGAAAAGGTCTCCAAGGAATCTCTCTGTATTATTTCTTACAACTTAATGTGAATCTACAGTTATCTCAGAATAAAAAGTATTTTTTAAAAAGCAGATCAGTCTTATTTTAGAACCCAAACTCTCTTCCTGCAACACAGCATGCCTGGAGATAAGAAAGAAGAGAAGTTCCTGCTCCGCTCTCTTGCTTTTGGACAATCTTGGGTAAGTGCACACACACACACTCATGGACTTTATGCATAGTTGTTCGGTCCAGGAATAATTATACAACACACATGCACACTGTTCCTTAAGCAAACAGCTAACCTGGTACTAGGGTACTATATAGGTGTCATCTTATACATAAGAGAATTATCTTCACTGGGGACTAAAACAGCCAACAGTCTCAGAAGGTGAGAATGAAGAGACGTTTCCTTGTTTCACCTAATCTCTGCCAGGGGAGCCTCGTCTCACTCGTTTGCTCACCAAGCATCCCTTTTTGGGAACATTTGGGAATAAACTGGATAATAAGGGTGTCTTTGCACCTGGATTGATGAGAAAGCAATTAGATACATCATTACAAAAGCAGCATAAATCTTTGATGTGCATTTTGTTTTCACTTGGGAGAGAATGGGTATGGTTCTCTAAGGATATGATTTAGACATCTTTGCACCAAAATACTGAGGTCAAAGTGATGATAAATCTTATGGCAGTGAGCTCTGTGAATCCTATTTCAATCTATAAAAAAATGCCATCTTGGAGGCTGATGTCTTTGGGCTAACACTGAGATCTCCAGATGACATACTCAAACTTTCATAAAAATGTATTTTGTCTGATTCTTGATTATTGAGGTCCCTTCTCCTGACATCATGCAGCCTGTCTCTGGGTCCCCTGATGGATAAACAAGATAAAAGGAAGTAAAGTCAGCAGAGAGAAAAATTAGTGCCTATTTATGTGGATCCAGTCACAGGTCACAGTCAAGATCAGGCCAAACTGTGTGTGCATGTGAGTGTGTGTGTGAAAAAACACGTAGGTAGATGTGCTGGATAGCTTCTCTTTGTCCCTCCAGATGCCTTCTCTGTCCTCTCTACCTGCTCTATGCCCCAAGAGGCCACCCTGAGGTATTCCTTGTGCCCTGGCGTCCTGTTAAGTTCAGCTGATAAGGTCATCGGCAAAAGGTTGGAGGGAGGAAGGAGCATGAGGTTGGGGTATTTATTCACCCAGTTTGCTCCCTGTAGGGTTTCTGTAGGCTGGCCGCATCCTTTAGGATCACAGCTTCTGTCACACAGCCCTCTCCACACCACTCTGTCACCAGCCCTCCTTTGCCCATGAGGCCTATGGGAGGCAATGACACTCCTGACATCAGCTTCCAGGCAGACACTCTCCTTTTTCCTCTGCACTTGGCCCACTTTTTGTCATTAGTCCCTTTTTAAACTGTTCTCCAAAATACCTAATTTTGAGTTTATCCACTATTTTCTTCTGAGATCTTGATTGATAAAGTAGGTTTGCATACATTCCTTGCTTCAGAAACAAAGGCCCCTCTCTCTATTAACATAAAATACCTTGAATTTTTCCATTGCCCAGAATTTTAGGTCAGTTCCCCCAAAGCAGACCCTGAGATGAGGATTTGTGTGCAAGAGTTTTATTAAAGAGATGTTCCTAGAAGAAACCTGTGAGAGAGTGTGATGGGAGGGTTGGGAAGGAGCGAGGCAGGGAAAGCAGACATGAAGACTCTGGCAAGGGTGCAATGTCAGGCAGATCCCAGCCTCAGCCAAATCCTGAGGTGAGCACTGCAGCATAAACCACATCTCAGAGTTTGCCCTGATGGAGACCCAAGGCGCCCAGGCAGAGCACCGTCGATTCCTACTTCACATATATCCCCAGTGAATTGAAAGTATTAGGGAGGGGAGACATGCTGATTATTAATTGGCTTAGTAATGGAGTTGTTGGTGGAGAGGAAAAGAGTTACCTCCAGACACCGAAAAAGCTCACGGAAGATGCTAAGGGGACACACTCTTGGAAAAAATACTTCACATAATCAAATACTATTTGCTTTCAATGGACTCAGTATACTTTAGTCTTAGTAAAAATCAAATCAGGGCAGATAGTCTTCTTAAAAAGCAAAGGCATCTTTGTGGGAATCTTAGCCACCAGATGCAGGTACCAGTTCTCTGGTTTGTGTGCATGTGGTTTGGGGGGGGGGGGTATCAACACTTGCCATTTCCCTCTGAAGCTTCTAACACTTGGAAATTTGTCATAGAAGCTTTTCTCATCTGCAGTTCAAACACTTTTTTCAGCAAGAATTGAGCTGAAGTTGAAATCACCATCTGGTATCTCATATTGAACCAGGTTCTTCATGTGCCAAGAACGTCTTCTCTTGGCAGTGATGTTGACTGTGATCTTTCGAAAATGTTTCTTGGGTTGGCAGTCTTGACTGAACAGAGCAAGCAGCCTGTCTTGGAATTTAGGAATAGATGTGCTGAGCAAGTTGTTGCCCCAGGAAGAAAAGTGCGAGGTGAAAAGTTGAACCTTAGGTTTTGAAACCCCAGAAGCCATATCTTTTATTATTGAGCCAAAACCAGCTAGGAAAAAAAATCTCAGCAATATGATTATAGCAGCAAGACGTTGCACAAGAGCTAGGAAAGGAGAATTCAATTCAAGCCAACAAATGCTATTTAAACACTTTCCAGGTGCAAAGGGATACCCTGGGCTGCAGGGACGTAAGGATGGTGAGGAAGGGGTCTTGCTCCCCAGTGGTTGGCCATCCGGCGGCTGGGCAGAGGGGATAGCTGTCCACACTTAGGTGCACGCAGGCGGACTATGCTGAGGAGCATAGCTGACACCACCCGCCTCCGCCCAGAGGCCCGGGACCCCTGTTACCATTTCCATGAGCCCTTCCATTAGCTCCCGTATGCTCTGGCTTCCAATGACCTGAGCCTATGAGTCTGCTTCAGGGGCTGCCCTTGGGTATCGTGTACACGTCCAGAGGGCAGGAAGTACTGAGGAGCTTAGTTCCTAGCCAGTGAGCACTCAGTGTGGGAGTAATGAAGTCCAGCTCCCTCCTTAGGGCAGGACGTGCACTAATGTCAGGCTTTCCCTATGGATTCAGAGTTACTCCCTCTGGGACTCTGCCTGAACTCACCCGTGCTCAGTCTCTTTCCTGGCTCTGTCCCACTTCCCTCATCCACTTGCTGGTCTCTTCTGGGAGCATTTTCTTAATAAAACACTTCCCTACAAACCCTCCTCTCAGGATCGGCTTCTGGGAACCTGACCAAAGGCAAGGGGCTTAATAAGAATATAAGCAAAATGCTGTGAGAACACAGAAGGAGTGATTAATTCTGCCTGGAGATCAAGGAGGATCCCATAAAGAGAGGCGTGTTTGAACTAGGGCTTGAAGGGTAATTGGGGTTTTGCCAGGCAGTTGGAATTGAGGAATGCCATAAGTCTGGGGAGAATACACACGCGTGCAGGGATGAAACAGTGGGGAATGACAGGCGGCGAGGCTGCTAAGTTAGGCTGGCACTAACTGAAGAAGAGTCTTGAATGTTGCTAGAGTTTGGGCTTTTCAAAAATTGGCAATAGTGGGGCACGGTAGGTTTCTGAGCAGGGGAGAAACATGATACATCTCCCTTTTAGAAAGTAACTGAGTGGAAATACAAAGGATGGTTGGAGAGGAAAGAAATAATGGGAGCCAGTTTGGCAGTCATTGGAGTACTCCAGATGAGGACCACAAGGGACGGACTTAGGGCGGTGGCGTGAGAAAGAAAGGAAATGTCGGACCCAGAGATGGAGTGAGGAGACTTGACTAGCGAGTGTGTGTAGGTGGGAGAACGAGAGTGATGGAAAGTGGCCGAGGTGATCGGAAGGTGGATGATGGTGCCATCAACCAAGACAGAGAACCGGGAGGAGAAACCCACATTGGGGAGAAATCGATGAGTTCCTTTTTGGATATACTGAAATTGAAGGAGACACTTGAAAAAATCCCTAGTAACTCAAAGAAATTTGAATGAAATCTGAAAGTAATCTGAGAATAAAGAACAAACAAAAATTCAGGGGATATTCAGAGACTGGTGAAGTTCTAGTTCAAAGTTAGACCAAAGAGACACTTTTTAAAATTAGCTTTCTGCGTAGGAATCAAAACAAGTTGACAACAGAAACTTGGACAGCCTTTAGAAAGAACACAAAATTCACTGATGACCAAAGAGCAATGCTTCAGTCCAGTATGATTTCAGCTTGCTGATTAAACTAGAGGGGAATCTATATGAAGGCTAGATCTGATATATTAACTTTGAATGGCTGTTTGGAGCAACCCAAGAAAGCAGAATCCTTTAACAATGGTGCCGAAAGAAAGAAGAAAAACAGGGGTTCAGCCTTGCAGGCTATCTGTCTAAAGTAACACATTCCTGGGGGAGGGACTCCCGGAGTAAGAGTCCCATCAAGGGAGGCCGCCATCTCCTGGCCCTTAATCATTGCTCTTCATTTGCTTATGGCCTGGCATTGATTTTTTAAAAAATAAATCAATAAGTCCATCTGGGAACTGGCATCTCTTCATTGCGTTGACATTTCAAGTGGGACACAATTGGAAGAAAAAGCACAAGTCTGAAGTCTTAGGAAATGTTTCAGTTTGAGGAAAAGTCTACTTTGTATAAGAAACATTGTTTCAAAAGCCAAAGTATTATAGGGCAGCAGAGAGGCCTTGCTACTCTGTAACAGTGTTACATTTAAACTCTTCTCTTTGAGAACTCTTAATACTGACTACCTACACTTCCTGTATCCTAGGTAAAATCTTGTAGATTTCAGAAGCCCAGTTACCCATGGGAACAACAGAGGAAGAGAAAGTGGAAAATATAGGGGCAAGAGAAAGCAGACTTTAGTCGTGTTTATTCCTTCAATCTCTCTTCCACCCTCCTTCTTTGCTTTCCTCCCTTCCTCCCTCAGTCCTTCCTTTCCTTCCTCCCCCACTTCTAAGAATACTTGAGGACCTACTGTGTGCCAGGAACTGTACTAGGAGTTACAGATACCATACTGAACAAGGGAGGCACACATGATCTCTACCCTCAGGGAACTGAAGTCTATCATACTGGATTTCAGATTCTACATGTAAATAAAACATAACATCACTTGTTTTTCGCTCCTGTTCTCTCTCACCTTCATATTATATATCAAAGCATATTAGGTTCGCTATTTGTCGGGCAAGTATGCTGGGCAGAACCCAACTAGGTTGCCTACATGTGAAATCCAACTCTCTCACTTAATAGTTGTGTACGTTCGGTCAAGTCACTTAACCTTTTCACCCTCCGTCTCTTCATCTATAAAGTAGAGGTAATAATAGCACATGCTTCATAGGACAGTTGCATTACAAGAATTAATTCATTTAGAACTTAGAGTTGGCTCTAGTATACAGTGAGCAATTGGCTGATGTTACCTGTTATTATTTTTATCAGGCACAGGAATAAATAGACAAAACACTCTTACAGGTGGAGACAGACAGGCTCACAGATAAAGGCAGTCGAGTGTGGTGGGTGAAACGGTGAAGAAAGAATGCTTAGGCTATGGTGGGGGGCACGAAGAAGGGAGTGGTGCATTCTGCTACTCAGCTCTTTTGAGGCAGATGTAATATCAGTCCAAAAAGGAGTTTCTTATTTCCCTGACCTTTAGGTAAATGATCCTTCACTATTAAATGCCTATTTTGCTTGCTTTATTTGCCCATAGTTATCCCACTGTGAATAATTATGTCAGCACAAATGAAGGTTTTTCATGAAGGGACACTGTGGTCCCTCTTTACACTCTGAATAAAGAAGCTCACCAAAGTAGGTGAAACTAGGTTACATATTCCTGATTTCTTCAGCAGCATATTTCTCATAGAAATCAGAGTTGTTTGTGCAAAGGGAAAATAGGCCTTTTATCACACCAGGAGGTGGTCTTCTTCCTTTGGCCAGTAACTAGTCAAGTCATGGGATATGATTTAGTTCTGGCCAAGGTTAGCTGGGGGTTCTGGGAAAGATTCCCTTGATAATATGGGACTAATGAGAGGAAATACCACTATTCTTCTCTGGATTTTGTTGGCCTGCATGTGATGGCTGGCACTACTGCAGCCATCTTGTGACCGTGAAGAGAGAGATTGCCAACATCCTAAGGATGGCAAAGTAGAAAAATAGAAACAAAGTGGGTCCCTGAAGATATCCTTGAGCTGCTGGATTTACCAACTTGGGCCTTGATCCACCTCCAGACTTCTTGTTGTGTGATAAAATAACTCTTTAATTGTTTATGCTGCTTTTAGATGGGTTTTCTGCTAACTTTCAGTTAACTCCTTGTGGTAGCTCATCCCCAAGGATTCAGAGCACTTCCCTGCAGGAAGATTGGACAGCTTTTAAGCCCAGGCATGGCCGTATGACTTGCTTTGACCAAAGAAATGTGAGCAGCATGATGGGTCATTTCCAGGCAGAAGCTTTAAGAGCCAGCATGTGGTTGGCCATGACTCCTCTCCCCTGGCCCTACGACCAGGGAAGCAGTTGAGACCAGCCTCTGCTAACCCAGTTCCTCGATGACTGCAGTTGGCAAGGCCTTCTTGCCTCCTCCCTCATGGTCTCGTGGCATGAACAAGAAAGAAACTTTGTCACTTTAAGCTGCTGGTCAACATCCTTAAAGCTGCAGCGACTAAAACCAACGAAGGGAAAGCAAGAACTTGGGATGCAGAACCTAAGTGTGAATAATTGGACAGGTACTGGAAGGAACGGGCTGCCCTCGGCCCACGCCACACACTTCCTGTGAGAGCAGCCTCGCAGTGGTAAGTAATTCAATCCAAATAAGGCTTCAAAAGTGTCTTCAATGCATTATTCAGAGGAAATCAATCACAACATATTAAGTGTCTCTTTAGTATCTCTGATGCTTGCCTCATCACTTCGCCCCACCAAACTCTCTTTGTAATGACCTCGCTGTGCACTCTCCTAAAGTCCCACCTGCCTAGACACCTACCTAGGGGGCTTTTGGTCATGGCTCAATGACCACATAGCTGAGGGTGACATGTCAATGGGTGGGACAGGAGAATGACGGTGTTGACAGCTGGTGCTTACACAGCTCTTGATCTGTACTGGGTGTCATTCTAAGCATGTTATATGTAGTAACTCACTTAATCCTCACCTTATGAGGCAGGTATTATTTATTATCTCATCCTTACAGATGAGGAAACAGAGGCATGGAGAGCTCAAGTGTTTTACTCAAGGTCATGCAACTAAAATGTGTTGACACTCAGATTGGATTCCAGGCAATCTGTTGTGTTCTAATGGTGATGCTTAACCAAGAGGCGGGTGTTCTTGGGGCAGTTGTTCTTGGAGAAGCAAGAGGTTAAGAGCCCAGTTGAGCTTCATTCAACTTAAATCCTACCTAGGTGTTGTTTCACAATTTGCAAAACACGTCTGCCTCCTGGTTTCCTCAACTGCAGGGTGGTGCTGCTGATGGTTCCGTCCTCTGTGAGGTGACTGAGGCACGTGAGGACCAGCACTGAGCTGGGCCTTCATGACACTATTGGGGTGCTACAGCATTCTAGGTCAGAGGCCAGGGTGCAGATGTCTTGGGTGTGTGAAAGGTCATGCACAAATATGAAATGACCACATGGGGCTTTCTCTGGGATCCTGTAGGAGGGGCATGGACTGGAAGATGACAGCACCTGGGAAGGTCGTCTGCAGAGTCGCTTCTGCCATCTGCAGACACAATGGCAGCTGAGATGCACTCTGAGCGCCGGACAAGCCATTTGGATGAACTGTGATCAAAGAGGGTTGGAACGGCGTTTTCTGAGGGCTGAAAGGGGTGCATAGATGTGCACATGTAGGGTGTGGGCGGGGTGAGGACAAGGCTGGGATCTAAGATTGTTTCAGAAAAGCTTTGGAAAAGCACCTCAGGAGAGAGAGAAGTTCATTCAGGAAAGTGCAGTTAACTCCCAGCCAGTCCTTTAGGTCGTATCTCTAAAACATATTTCAAATCTAAACACTTCTCACCAGCCCCACTGTGGCCACTGCCAACACCCGACGTTGGGCTGCCGTTGTGTCTCTCCCAGGCTCCTGCGTCCGTCTGTCTAGTTCCTCTGCCTCCATCTTGTCCCTGCCTCATAGGAGACAGAATGATCTTTTAAAAAATGCTGTTAGTTCCTGCGGCTTCTTCTCACTCTTAGAATAAACCCCAAATCTTCACTTCTGTAGTCTGGCCCTGCCTAACACCTGGATCTCCCCTCTCACACCCCCAAAACTCCCCTTTGCTCCCTGCAGTCCCTCTACCAGCCTTCTTTCTGTTCCAAGAACACCGAGCTCCTTCCTGCATCAGCTGTTCCCTCTGCCTGCAACGCCAGCCCCTCAGCTCTTTGCATAGCTGCTCCTTCCTGTCCTCTGGTCCTGATCCGAACATCACCTTCTCTGATTTCCCCTCACCCTGCCCCTGCCCCTCACCCTCTCTCGGGCACCCTCCATGCCCCCAGCGGGTTTCTTTCTTCCACAGCACTCACGGGAGCTGTCTGAAGCGATCTTGTTTGTTCCCTTGCTTGTTTACAGGGCTGTTCTCAGTCTTCCCCGTTGGCCTGAGTGGGCTTGTTCGTCCCGTTCACGGCTGTATCCCCAGCACCTAGATCTGTTCCCAGTGCAAAGAGGCTCTGTAATTTAAGGAATAAGTAATTTACATTTAATTTCCATCAGTAATACATTTCAAACAATTTACTTGTATGTCTCAGTGGAAAAAAGAAGGAGAAAAAATTAATTTTATTTACATTTAATTGAATATTGATGTATTCTTTGGATGATGGCAATGGAATAGTAATATTTGAACACAATTTTGTGAGGTTAATCTACCCCTAGAAAATCTGAAATTACATATGGCTCAGAATAAATTAGTTTACATAGAAAATTAAAAACCCAGGAGCCACAATTGATAGGTTCCTATTTCTAAATATTATGAAAATATAAAATTTAAATATGAAAATGTAAAATATAAGCTACAATGTTTCCATAGTAAAGAACTTGTAGTTAGTAAGGGCAAAGAATACAATGTCAAAGTCTGGCTAACCATATTTTCTTTACTGATTTCCTTGAATAATTTAATGGTACTGAAGGTTTATTTGGAGTCCATTGAAATATTAACATTATACCCGATATTAATTGCCTTTGCCTGTTTGTCTTATTTCTGGATTTGATTCAACTTTTTTATATTTAAAGATTCTTGATGGAGAGGCTTCTGGGATGTAATTGCCTTCGATCCACACATGACTAAATTTGGTCATATTCACTGATTGTGTAAAGAGCCCTCTCTGAGAAGTAAATATTAATGCTGACTGGTTTTGAAAGAAGCCCTTGGGGCACCTCGTCTTCTTCTTTCCATTTTTAGACACCTCTGTTCGCTGCTTTAACACTCGGGTGGAAGTTTTTTTAAAGGAGCTTGTGAAGATTTGGAAAAGATTTTATTTTTAATATCCCAGATTGCATCCTCTGCTTTTGGTTGGTTTTGTTACATGTGCTCCATCTGTCTTGGAGATACAGAAAACTCAGTGGGAGAAAATTGGAAAGGGCAAAATTGCTTCCCTCGTTCTACAAAATGTCTAAAAATTACTTCACATGTAAGATCCAGCACGCAGATTCCTCCACTTCTGACGTCCACAGCATGACCCAGGTGCCTGTCAGTCTGCCTTCCAGGCAGGGAAAGGAGAAGTGGCTCAGAGACACCCTGGGTGGAAGGCTCGCAAGGTGGAAAGCCTCGTACACAGCCTCAGCTTTGAAGGACTTCTGTAGAGCTTCTCATGATTCCAGGCAAATTTAAGAAATGCACAGATTGCTTCTTTTATTGCGAACATCCTTAAAGGAGAACGTAATCAATTCACTTGCTGGTTACCGTTGATCTGGGATTTCTGATATCTTTCTTTAATGTTTCAGGATAAGTACTTGATGAAAAAAATCTGAACAATAAAACAAAACATTTCTTTGCCTATCCCCAGCTGCACCTGACAGTGAAAGAAGTTGAAATCTTACTCCTTACTGGACATTACATCCAATTTCAAGCTTCTATTATCTCTTCTTTAAGCCACAGGGGAATACCTAGTAAAGTTTTTTGTTTCTCTGAAAATCAGCCGGTTATGTTCGTAACTGGAGCACTTCACGGCTGGCTGGCTGGGAGAGCAAAGGGTTTTTATCTGCCCCTCCATTGTTCCATGTTATATTTATGTATTTTTTGAGTGTCTTGTAGCCTGAGAATGTGAACCTCTGGAGACTAAAGATCTTTTATGATGTGTGCAGCACTGAATAAAATATGGATTCCTCAGGGTCATCTCAAAAGGGACTTTAATTTGGAGCTATAAAGTGACACTTCTTTGCTGTGTGCTTATCTGCAAATGAACAGAATCAAACCTTCAACAAGCAGAACTCACAGCCCCAACTTTACGAATACACTGAACAGAGATGATGCTAGTATCCTGGTTTGTTAATTTGGGGAGGGTAATTATTTTAGAATTATTATAAATAAAGTATTTTCAATCAGAAGTGGACTGTTGGAGAAGGTGATATTTTAATATCACATGATATTTAAAGCTAGCCTTACAGTTTATAAATCATGGCTCGAGCTGATAAACAGACATATTAGTGCCTAACCCACATGCTATCAAATTTTCCCATGTCCTGAGGCTCACCTGAGAGCTCTGTGCACTTGCCATCAGTATCGCCTATCCTGTTACAAGACCGGGTCATCATCCAGAACCGCTTCACCTCTGTGATCTTCAACTTTGGGATTCCACTCTGACCTCAACCCTGTCCCTTCGCTTCCCTACACCCTCCCCCCGGTCATCTGCAGTCTCACTAAGGCATCAGCCTTCACTCTCCCAGTTAACAGCCCCGGGCCCTCTTGGCTTGCAGGGCACTTTGAGGACACTCTTACCATCAGATGCAACCCCTTACTCACAGCCAGCTAACCAACCCTCAATCTCAGATGTGCCCATCAGTCTGTTTTCTTTGGCCCTTGAGCGTTATAGGAGAACAGCACATAACAACCACGCAGTCAGGTGCTAACACAGATTTTGAATTCCAAACCTCAGCTGGGCACTCCAGACCGTCTGAAAGCCTCTGCTCATTCCTGTATGGACTACCTGGTCTGAGGCCTGAAGGACTGGATCACATGAACCACACATGTAGGACAGAGCTCACCATCTTATTCAAAACATATAAAGTTCATTTTCCCCCTGGATTTCACATGGGCCAAACTTTCCCCATTTTTTGTAAGTGCTTTCTCATTTCATTTTCTTTTGTGGTTTCCCAAATAGATTACTTCTTGGAGTAATTAGAGTTTAGAGGAGCATTAAGAGTTTAAGAGAATCACAAAACACTTCCTATAGACCCACTCTGTGTCAAACACTGTTTTAGGTGCTGGATACAGCGGTGGACAAAATAAACAGTCTGTCCTCACAGAATCTATATTTGAGTCGCAAGAGACAGAAAATGAGCAAATCAGTACCAACACGTCCCGTGTCAGGAACTGGTGGGAGGAGGCAAGCTGTCTGGACTGGCTGCTCCGCGTGCTCAGTGCCAGCACGAGCCACCCTGCCCGGGCTCACTGCCAGGTCTCCCACATATGTGACCTGCACAAGCTACCCAACCTGTGACTCAGTTTCCCTATCTGTGAGATAAAGATTTTCATAGCACCAACGTCATAGGGGTGTTACGAGGATTAAATGACTTAATACACACATAGATTTCCCCTAGTAAGCACCACATAATTGTCAACTGTTTTATTTTTAATAGTTGTCTCATCACTGCCCCCACCCTCACACTCAACAGCCTGGGCTGTGGAGGCAGAGGGAGATTCACCATGAAGGGAAAACCCCTTGCCTGTGGGAGCCTGAGAGAGGCCCAGCAATGAGTTCACGAGGAGCTTTTGACAAGTTTGCAGAAGTAACACATTTCATCGCAGCTGGTTAAGGTGCCCTCTGTGTCTGTATGACCCCCCTGTGTCAGGCGGCACCGGAGTGGCCGTGGGCATCTGGGGATGTGGCTAAGAGGAAGTTATGCTGGAGACATGTTTCATTTGGGCCTAGTGGGGGACACCATGTCCATATCAACTGCAGTGACTGCTGCGCATCCTCGTGCAGAAGCAGCTCCAGGACGCCAGCCACCGCGCCACAGCTGCAGGTGGGCCGTGGTGCTGGGGACGTGTCCCTCAGAGCCTGGAGAGGAGGCGCCCAGCAGGGGCTGGAGGAGGGTTGGAAATGCACAGAGCCAGAGTTAGTCTGTGGAAGTGCCCGTAAAGCTCTGATGTATAAAATTGTGAGTAGAGGGTTTGGTTCTCAAGGGCACGGTCAGAACAGAAGTCTTTCCCTGTTGAGAGAATACGAGATAACGTAGCATTAATAACTGTCACTCGTTGTCATGGACTGAATGTTTGTCCACCCCCCAAGCTCATATGCTGCAGCCCTGCCCCCGAAGTGGTGGTATTTGGAGATGGGCCTTTGGGAGGTCGTCAGGTTTAGATGAGGTCGTGAAGATGGGGTCCTCATGATGGGATTAGTGGCCTTATAAGAAGAGCCTAGAGAACTTGCTCTTTTTCTCTCAGCCATGTGAGCACACAGCGAGAAGGAGCCGTCTGCAACCCAGGAGGATGGCCCTCCCCAGAGCACCACCATGCAGGCCCTCTGACCTCTGACCTTCCCACCTCCAGAACTTGGGGAATGAATGCCCGTTGTTTAAGCTGCCCAGTCTGTGGGACTTTGTTACAGCGGCCCCAGCTGACCAGGACATACATTATACACTTAATGGGAATCTCATTAGACAGAATAATGATTCCTGCATTTGCAGAGCAGAACCCTGCAGGGGTCCAAACAGCGAGGAGGCGTGTGGGGAAGGCGCAACCTTTATGTCCCCCACTCACCAATATTAAACTGAATCTCAACCAACCACATTAGAAGAAATATTGAATTACCCTTCTACTCTCTCTAGAAAATATTACAGAATTATTGTCATTTTAGGGATGATCAGAGTTTATAGCCAAATATGTAGGGGAAAACAGTATTGTAGAGGTGTGCCAGTTGATGAATATAAATCATATTATTTTCTGAATTTTATAGAGATTGATATTTGTCTGCTTTTTAAAAATGTATAATTTGTGTGATTTCCTTTCTCATTATAAATAATATTCACTTTGCCCTTAATTTTGGCTTGGTAAATTTTATGTTCTTTTTCTCAAACAGGCGCTCTTCCCAGACTGCATATATTTCCGGCCCGCAAACCTGGGATCCACTTCTGTCTGGAGCAGGTGGGTGCGAGGGAATGAATGCCTTCAGTGTCTCTTATCTCCTCACACTTACCTGCACATCTCCTCTCATGGAAGAGGAACAGAGGCCCTGCTCCATCCCCCACCTGCTTCATGGTCCCTGGCCTCCTCCCCCACCCCTGCCTCCCCTCGGCCTCTGTCTCTCCACTGGCCTCCCCACCCTTGATGACCACGCTCTTGCTCTTTGCTGGCTCTTCCCCATCAGTCCCACTCCTGGAATGCCTATCTCGTTTTTAAGAGGCTTCCCAACTCCTTCCCTCCCCCTACATTAAATGTCTTGAAACGGAAGCCCATACTTCCTAATTCCTCAGTTCCCTGACATCTGGTTTCTCGCAGCTTTGGGGAAGGTCCCTAGAGTCACCATTGCCCAACTCTGGGGCCTCTGACCCGTCCTCATCCAATCTGGCTTCTGCCCGGCATCCGACAGTGTTGACACCACTCTCTCCTGCATCCTCTCTGCCCTGGCTCCCCAAGACCAGCTCTCCTCGTTCTCCTCACTTGCCTCTGACCTCTTCCCCCACCACTCCCTCCCTGGTTCTCTGAGATACCACGTCCCCCAGACTCTGGCTCAGCCCTCTTGTCTCCCCGCCTCACTTGCTCTTTCTGGCCCTGCTTGTTTATTCTGCAGCAAGTCTATGCCCTTGACTCTGAAGTGAGACATCTATTCCTGCGGCTGCTCCTGAGCTGTGTAGCACTGCTTCCAACCTTCCACTGGACAGCGCCATCTGCTTGTCCCACGGGCTTCTCGCACCAGCATCTTCACAAAAGAAGATCCATGTCCTCGCCCTTCCCTCTGTGTTCTCCATGGTGGAAGATCACCACCATCTCCCAGTCACTCACTGGGTATTCTTGGGGTCTCCCGGCTCCTCCCCTCCAATCATTGACAAGGATTACTTATTTTACCTTTAAGTCAGGTGTTCTTAACCTTTTTTTGTAATCGTTAAACCTCTTGAAAGTATGGTGAAGACTTTGGTTTGCTTCTCAGAATAATGCTTTTTAGTGCATAAAACAAAATACAAAGGATTACAAAGGAAGTCATTTTTTGGAAATACAGTTTCCAAAATTGTCAAGACCTTTGACACAGGAATACACGTAATAACGCACGGCTACAGTCTCAGGTACTCAGATCCACAGTCAGGTCTACTCACCATCATGCTAAAGTCATGCTGGCATAAAGGATACACAGAGGCCTCTGCAACAACTGAGACAGCAGTGCAAAATCTGTGACTTCTGTGGGTGACAAAGCCCTAGATATTGCTAAGGTTACTACAGCAATTTTCTTACATTAATAATAGAACAATGTGATAGATTTTAGTATGAGAAAAGTGAAAATAAAGATGTAATGTTTTCCCCATACAAATTACAGACTCTTGAGTTCTATCCGGGTTAAGATACCTGCTTTACATGATCTCTTCTCTGTTCCTCCGACCTCATTATAGACCCCCAGAAGCCCTGAATGGACCCCTCCCCTTTCTTCCACACCTGCTCTTGTTGCAGTGTTCCCAGCACACCTGAGCGGAACACCCCTGTCACCTGAGCTGGGTACCAGTACAGGCCTCCTCTCTCCACACTCTGTCCTCCCCCCCAGCCTCGTCTCCTCGGTGGAGCTCAGATTGCTCCCCCCCTCCACCCCGCTTGTCTGCCTCATTTCTTCGTTGGATTGTACAGCAGCCACCAGGCTCCCCTCGCCTGGCCTCACCAAGCCTTCCCGCAGAAGCACAGATCTGTGGGAAACCCATCTGATCAGGGTGTTCCTCTGACTTCATCCCCTCACGGTCTTCAGGATAAAAGCAGGCTCTTTAGCATCATGCGGTGTCTGCCCCGCTTCCCGCCCCAGCTCCTACAGCGCTGTGCTCCAGTCGCCCCTCTTCCCGAGTCAGCCAAACTGCAGGACAATCGAGGCGTCAGAAGCCAGGGATCTGGAGCCAGTGCCTCAGTTCAAATCCTGGCTCCCCCACTCATGACCCGCATGGCCCTGGGAAACCACTTTTCCCCTCCACGCCTCAGGGACCTCAGCCCTAGGAGGGACCACGGGCGCCCTTGCCCCCCAGGCTTGTGAGAGCCGGTGGGATACACGTGAAATGTTCAGGACAGGCCGGTGATGTGTAGGACCTCGTCATGGTTTCACAGTTCCTTCATGGGGATGGCCTTTCTCCTGTTCTCTGGTGGCCCAGCTGGTCCTTTAGGACTCAGCCCAGGCATCTCCTGTTCCTGAGAACCTTTCCGTCTCTGCAGAGCTCATCAGCCAGCCACGTTCTGCAGGAACGCATGTGTCCACCCCGCAGGGACCTCGGCCCCTTCCCTTGTAACCGGGGACTGCCTCCAGCCAGGCGGGGCGGGCGGTCAGCAGGAGGCCGAATGGACTAAAGAGAGAATGCAGATCAAAGGACAAAGCGTTAGAATAAAGAAGAGCCGGTTCTCTCCTGACAATTTGCTTTTCAAAATATTCTGTAACAAGGGACTTACTTTGCTGTTTTTCTGAGTGTCCTGTCTGTATCGAGTCCTTTGTTGGCCAGCTCTGGGGCCTGATAGCATCATGCTTCTGAAACAGGAGGGAAAAAGAAGTGTGCGCCTGTACGTGCATATGTGCGCAGTGTACATCCATGTGCACATGTGTGTATGTACGTGCATATGTGTTATATGCGCGCATGTGTGTATGTCTGCATGTGTATACACATGCACGAGTGTGCCTATGTGTGTACATGTGTGTGTGCATGTGGGTATGTGTGTGTGTTGGGGGCAGGACGCTGGGGGGAGGGAAGCCCTCAGCTGCTCCTCAGGAATCAGGTCTCCAAGGACACATTGCCATTTAATACTCTCAGCAGAGGGACTGCAACCACAGGAGTGGGAAGGTGAGCATATTTTTAGGAACAGAAGAGAAGGCCTGCTGTGCAGGGTCCTGGCTGAGGGCATATCCCACGTGGCAGCTGCCCCGGCTTGAGTCAGAGCTGTCCTCGTTCCGTTCTGTTTAGACATCACAAAATAATTGGCGTATTGGGAAAAGATTAAACAACATGAAGGGTAGAAAGCAGAGAATCAAAACCGCCCCCTCCCCGTGCCACTCCCACAGGTAACCTCGGCTTCAGGGCGGATTTTAAGACACACGCAGGGACACGGTGTCACATGTACCGTCGGGCTGCAACCACGCTTTAAAAATCAGAAACGGAAAACCATGCCTCGAATTGTCCAGAGAAACAAGCGGGATGGAAGCGCTACAATAAACACACATTTTTTATGGTGGAAGAAAGAAGCTATTTAGATCTGAAACACACAAGGAACTCTTTATCAGAGAGGGCCCGAGGTGTAGGAGCCGGTAGAGTTTGACTCCTGGCTCTGCTCTCTGCTTGATCCCTTAATGGATCGGCAGTGCAATGTCCCAGGGAGGAGGGCCCAGCATTTCAGGATGCTCAAGAAAAGGAGGCGGCCTGTCCTGGGGCCTGGAATCAGGATGGGGAGGCCCATGGCCGCGAGCAGGAGGCATGGCCTAAGTAGCCTCCCCACCTGGCTCCTTAAAGCCACCACCACTCTTCCACAAAGGCGAAGGGAAGCTGGCACCCGTAGGCTGGGTCCTCAGAGAGCAGAAGCGACAGCTGTGTCAGGGGAGAGCCCAGAGCGGGGGCAGCCCGGGACGAGTCTAAAGACAAACTTGGCTGATGGCCCAACAAAAGCAGAGGAGGGGCTGCCCTGGCCGATCCCCCCAGGCTGCTCTGGGGCCATGTGGGAACTGAGCCCAGACCTCCTTCCCTGGGTGTCACCCCCCACACCCCCTGGGGACCAGCCTGCCCTCGGCCCGTGCCCCCTCCATCGCCAGCCCTGGCCTCTGCTTCTAGGCCTCCCCCACCGCCACCTCGGTGGGGGTCTGAAGAGGGGTTGGCTGTGGTGCCTTCCTTTGCACACTCTCCTGTCCACAGGGAAAGCAAACCCTGTCGCCCACGAGCTGTCCTTCGGTGTTGGGAGAGGCAGGGCTGGGGTGAGCGGTCCAGGGGAGGAGAGACGCGCCACGCGGCCCCGTTTGACCTGGGCCCCCGTGCGGCTGTGAGGATGCTGTTGCGCGTCCCTGGGTTCTCCAGGCCCCTGCCGCCCTCTGCACGCACAGCCTGCGTCCTGTGCCTGCTTTGGAAGATCCTGCTCCCCAGGCTTCATCAGGACGAAGTTTCTCAGCTGTAAAATGATCAGACTCCTAAAGAGATTAAAACAGAAAGCTGTCAACAGGAAGAACAAAAACACTTGGGAAGTAAGAAAACTGAGCACTAATGGGGAACAGAAAACAGAGGCTGGAGGAGTAAATTCTTCTAATATTTAAGTTTAAAGCTAAAAAAAAAAAAGTGTTTCTGTTTGGTTTAAACGGTTTAAACAGAGCCGGCAGCATCTCGGGGTCTAGAGCCAAACATTCCGGCTCGGAGCGGTCCCGAGGCTCACACTCCTGTCGGCTCACGGCTGCCCCCACGTGTCTGATCTGAAAATCACAATGCAGAACGTGTCCATTTTCTGCTTTGCAAATAAACGGTGGAAAACTCCCAACAGTCTATTAGTTCCCGAGATAATAAACCGCAGAGAATTAAAGCAATGTTTCAGCTCGTTAGTGAGAACTGTGTAGCCCAGGTGGGGTTTCAAGAAGTCTTCAGTTTTATAAGACACCATTATGTTGCCTTTCCCCCTCTTTTTTTGCAATTCATTGTGCCTTTGCTGAAGGGATAAATTTAATCCTCAGAGGGAGTGGTTATGATTATATTAGCGATGTAAGTCCCACTAACGGTACCCCCTTCCAGAGAAGCCACACGACTTATTCATTGATGTGCATTAGTTTTTATTTTATAGCATTCAATGAAAATCCAATAAAAATCCAGGATGATTGACGGTTTGCACCAAGAGTCTCTGATGCGAGCTAATTTCTGATACGTGGCTCAAAACAAACGTGCACCAAAGCGCCACCTCCCTGCGCTCACCTGGCACCACTGTTTTCAGAGAGCAGATCGGGGCCCGTTGTGACGTGAACTAGGCTGCCTCTCTGGGTTGGTATTAAGCACCAATTCTTCCCGTTTCTTGCTCTTCCATGTACTTCATGTGAGCCACTTCTTGCTTCATAGAAACCAGGGCCACAGAATATCACGTTGTCCTAGATGGAATTTGGAAAGTGCCTCCCGCCTGAATAGATGAAGGGGCTGTCCTGCACACAGAAGGTGGCAGCAGTCTCCTCTTCAACACGGCCAGCTGCTTGTTCCTAGTGCTCATCCCAGAATCTTGGTTCTGTGGGGGCAGCCTTGGTGTTGCTGCCCAAAGTCACCAGCTAGAGCAGCCTCTGTGGTTCCTGAGTGCTGATCTATGGATACTATTGATCTTTCACTGTTCAACCCAGAGAGAGCTCTGAGGGTGAGGGCTTTTCCTCCTCCGGAGCGATCAGACACTCTCTGCCCACATAGGACTTCGGGTTACATTCTCTTGGACCCCAGGCCGTGTCTGCTCCCAAAGGGAAGTTGTGAAGGGCCTGGTCTGAACGGGCAGCCAGTGTCACTGAAAGGACAGCGCGTGGCAGAGTGTCCCTCACGTTCTGTAATTCCTCCAGGCGCCTGGCTGAGGCTCCTGTGAACTGGGTCAAGGCCAGCTTTATCAGGGGGGGGGGGGGGGGGGGAGTGAGGCAGAGATTATGGGATACAAACTGAGATACAAGTCCGGTATTTCTGGGCCATTTAAATTGCTCTGACCCAAGTTTCCCACGTATTTCTAGTGATCTTCTGGGACTGGCACATCTGTAGACATTTAATTCTAAGAGACAAGGTGCCTGTGGACATCTGCAAAGGCAGCTGAGGACCTGGGCAGCAGGGGTTCCAGAATTTCTACAGAGAAGGGGCTTTGGGGCGACTATGTGGGCTGGAGGGAATGTCTTGAGGCTGCGTTTGCATTCAAGCACAGTCTTCAGTTGTGTGTTTATCTGCGGTGGCTCTGCAGGCGTGGATGGCGCTGCCTCTTGAACCGCCACTCAAGAGAATCAGCGGCTCAGTCCTTCAATTTTTCAAGAAATAGGCTCTTTCTCAGTATAGTGTGAAGAGTTATACAGTGTGAAGAGTTACTCAGTCCAGGCTGATGTCTCTTCAACAGAGCAAGAGATCTGTGACTGTTCAACAATTTACAAGTCTCGGAGTAGAGGGGCAATCAGCTCGGCCTGGAGGGTCTCTCTCTCTAGGTGCCCTCAGGGGGCCCACCCTCAGCCATGTGCCTTTGCCACTGCCCTCTGCTGTGTCCACCCTCCTGGCCACCGTCCAGTCGGGGCCATTCTGCCTCGATTGCTGTATGTGTGTCCGGTGGATCAAGGCTCAATGGGAGTTATTTGAAGCTACTGGATAAATATTGTGTATCGTCTTGGGCTGTTGGTTTTTCTCAAAGGTTGGGGAAAGGTACATTTCTATAAGAGAAATAGTGACATAGAGTGTGAATTAGCTGGGACTAAGTTCAGCTGTAAGTAACAGAAGAATCCAGAATACTTCTGGTGGGAACACTTTAAGCTTGTGTCCCCACCTGGGCGACTTTGAACTTGGTATTCCCTCTGGCTGGAACTCGGCTCTCAAGTCCCGTCATTAAGATCTCAGATAAAATAGCTTCTGTATGACATGACTTTGTTTTGGTAGCACTTATCTGATTTGTGTATTCATTTGTTTGTATGACTGTTTTTATCTTCCTCCTCCAGAATGTCAGCGTCACGAGAGTGGGGAGTTGTTTGTCTTGGTTCGCGCTTAGAAGAGTACTCAGCACGTATGCTCGGTATGTTTGTAGATAAATGAAGAATGACGTGGTCTCCCTGACTACAGCACCAGTCCTGGGGCTCGGGGCCATGGCTTACGTTTCTGCTCTCCTCCGCAGGGTGAGCGTGGCGCAACACGTGCAGTTGGGGTTTGGTGAATGCTGTTGAGTGGGACTGCACAAGAGGAGGAAGCCCTGTGGACTCCTCAGACGGGGCAGAGGTGGAGTAGGGCGGAATGCCACCTTTACAGAGGGTGTGATGGCTACACTGAGCACAGCGTGTGGTGCTGGGCGGGGAGGCTGAGGACAAGGCAGGGGACCCCGGAGCAGCCTCCGCCGCAGGCCTGCCCCCACTTTGCTCCCCCTGGGTTCTTCTTTCCCGTGGTTGTGCAATTCGGAATTTCACAGGTGTGCGTCAGAGAGTGCCGGAAGGCCCTACAAGGAATGTAAGTGACAGACTGGAGTTTTGTGACACTGGATTGGCTGCTGTACAGATTCAAGTCTTTCAATAGCACGTTCATTTTACAAAATGCTTATTGAACACCTGCTCTGTGCCAGGAGTCATGCAAGGTGCTGGGGATACACATCGCCTGTATGTACGAAATTTTGTTCCAAACTTGACGAGTGACATCAAACACAACAAGAATTCCTGACTCCTGTGGTGCAAGACTATAGGATTGCATGTTCAACACCATCCCCCTTCTGCTTAAAAATTCTTTAGCAGGTCACCTCACAGTCACCTCTGGATCAACGAGCTGGTGTTTGCTAAGTAATTTGTGACTGCTGGGTTGGTAGGGCTCCTTCGGGACTCCTATTCTCTTTGACACTTAGCAGGTGGGGGGGAGAGTGTCCTCTGCCCCCACCCTCACACATTTCGTTGTCTCTCCTGCTGTCAGGAAGGGAGGCTGTGCCCTGCTGGGGCCAATTTTTAATTCCTTTTGGTTGGCAGTGAAGGAGAAGAGAGTGGCTGCATGGCCTCCTCAATATTTTTGTGTAAGTATTAGCATTTATTCGTAATCAAACTTCTGTGTTAGCCATAAGCCACAGTGCTGACGGTAGTCTTTTTAAACGAGTGCACGCAAATATGCCAGGAGCCTGACAAAGCGTCAAATACGTTCAGTAACAAGTCATGTCAACACTGTGCATTCGTGGGCTGAAATTTTTTTAACTTCAAAGAAGAGCTTTCATATCTCTGCTCTTGTTTCAGACACGTATTATTATTTTAAAACTGCACTCTAGGAGAGGTTGCTCCTCACAATCGAAGTGCAGCCAGGTGAGGACAGTGATGACCCACCTCAGGCTGCACAGCGGTGTCGGTGCAAGCAGCCGGCCGCACGCCTCTGGGGTCTCTCCCTGCTTGTTCAAAAACCGAACTCGAAGAAGAAGAAATGCACTAATTTCAGGCTGTGCTGGGAGCACCTCAGCACAAACAGGGGGCTGAGGGAGGACAGCTAGTTTCAGGAATGTCCTTGGAGATTGGACAAACAAGGAGGAACAGATGACTTCAAACGCATGTCAGGCATCCAGAAAGCCCAAAGCTGGAAGCATGCCATCTCCTTGGACTGGAGACCTGGCTCCTGCTGACTTATCTGCAGCTGAGGCTGTGTGCCTGTCTTCCACAATCTCCATGCGTGTGCTTTCATCATCAGTAAGGTATTTTTACGGGTTCTCGCCTTATCTTTTAGCTTTTCCCGTTTGACTTCCTCTGGAGTAAAAACCCCGTGTCATTGTTTGCCTGGAGGCTGGAATGTGGACTATGGAAGTGCCCTTACCCTGGATTTGTTAGACGAGCATTTTATTTTATTTTATTTTGAGGAAGATTAGCCCCGAGCTAACTGCTGCCAATCCTCCTCTTTTTGCTGAGGAAGCCTGGCCCTAAGCTAACATCCGTGCCAATCTTCCTCTACTTTATATGTGGGATGCCTACCACAGCATGGTGTGCCAAGTGGTGCCATGTCCATACCCAGGATCCGAACTGGGGAACCCTGGGCTGCTGAGAAGCGGAACATGAGAACTTAACCGCTGCGCCACCGGGCCTGCCCCCAGAGGAGCATTTTAAAAAATAACTCAAGTAGAAGTCAGGGAGACCCGCCTCCCTGTCTCTATCGTCCTAAAACCAACCGCGGTGCTTCCACTTCGTAAAACACAGGCTGTCCCCCTTCCCTCGAGTGGACATGGGACAGGTTGCTTCAGAATCTCCAGCCTGGAGACCCGATGAGATGACCAGACACTGTCTGGAGGTGGTGGCGAATTCTTCCAGCCTGACTACTCACCAAGCAGAAGTAAACTACCCTGTGATTACCTATTATAATTTTTCTATTTTCAAGGTAAGTGGAAGGACTAGTAACCCAGTATACAGCTACCAGTTGTAGCCCCTGCCCTCCCCCACTATCACAGCCCTGCCTCTGCATGTCTGACACAGGCCTGGTTCCTTACTAGATACCAGGTGCCCTTTGAGAACTAGTCTCACCTGGCCTGTTCCTTTGAGTAAGTGGAAGCCTCGAGTAAGCCTTGCATGCAGCAGGCAATCAATAAACAGGGAATGAATGCAGCTTATCCATTGCTTGGTCTCTCTGGGTCTCAGTTTCCTCTACATAAAATGAGGGTATTGGCAAATGATTGCTTATACCTCTTCCAGTTTTAACATCCTATGGGTCCTCGTGGATGACCTCCCATCGCCAAAGCCGTTTCAGGCGACGGCACAGTGCTTCCCTGGATCCTTGCCTGACCTCTTCCGCCCACAAAGATGTTTCCCCTGACCCTGCAGAATTACATTATCTGTCATACATATTTATTTACAATCTGGTGACACACCTCAGGTTGTTGTTCAGTTTTTCACACGCCTAGTCCTGTGCTTACAACTAGAATACAAGCTTCCCACTATACAAAATGAGCTCAGTCAGGATTTATTAAATAAATAAATGTCATCAAGAAATCATTCTAATTCCCTCTAGAGGGAATTCTGGGCTTAAAGGGATATGAACGCCTGAGGGTGAGTCCCAGGTCTGTGGTTTGGGAAACTGCGGGGTGACGCTGTTCTGCACGACGGGGACCCTGCAACCGGGACAGGCTCGGAGGGCGGAGGAGAGGAGCGGAAAGCTGCGCTCTACACCTCCTCCTTGGAGATCCTCGAGGAACATTAGCCAAGTAATGACTCTGAGCCACGAGATCCTGGCCAAAGGAACATGTTTTACTGTGTTTAGCCCAAAGCTTCCCAAATAATTGAACATGATTTTGGAAACAGCCGTACAACACAAGAAGAGGAGCAGGGCGAGGAGGGGGGGTCTGCAGAACAGGCAACCTTCAAGCACGGTGGGAGCAACTTGAGAAGGAGCGTCCAGGGAGGCGGGAGGGAGCTTTAGCTCCTGGACCTCAGTGCCGGCTCAGTCCTTCCACAGACACAGGGAAAACCAGGTCCCATCTCTTGTCGCGGGACAAGGGAGCCCACGAGCCGTGTCGTGGAATGTGCAGAGGTCTTCGGAAGAAAGAAGACGCCCGAGAACCTCCCGTTTCAACTCCCGCCTCACTCTCTCTTCTCAGAGACTCCCCCCTGTGCTGAAAGGAAGCCCGAATTAAGACTCTCAGGTTAAGGCTCCTGAGAAGAACCCGACACCCACTCTTGTACTTTAATGAATCAGATCTTACGTTAGATTGACTCAGCAGACAACACGAAACTTAACAACACAGAAAAATAAATGTTGCGAGTGAGTTAGTCACTTCACACACTCCCTGTCATTAGGACTCAAACTTCCCTATCATGTTTCATTTCAATCTCAACAGCACCAGTTTTTTAAAAAAAATTCCCATTCACGTATGGAGAGCTGAGAAAGGGTGAAACAGATGAGCCAGGGCGAATGCAAGGTGGCCGTTCACACGGCGTGCACGCGGGTGGCATGGCACAGTGGGCAGCCACTGGGAACGGTTCCTCAAAGATTAAATATAAGATTAACACATGGCCCAGCAAGGGGGTACGTGGTGTCCTTTCTGGGTGATGAAAATGTTCTAAAATTGAGCAGTGGTGGTAGATGCACAACTCTGTGAATACACGAAAATCACTGACTTGAACACTTTGTTCAAAAGGGTGAATTGTATGGTATGTGAATTATATCTCAATAAAGCTGTTATGTAAAAAAAGAAAATGCAAGGGGGATGAATACATTCTTTTCAAGATAAAATTTCCTCCAAACAGTGGAAGTCAGGGATCTGTTGTTTGCTTCGTCTCCGTCCCTCAAACGCTTCACGACCAGCATTTACCTCCACAGCCGCGTGGCAGCTGAGGGGCAGGTGTCTTATGCTCCAGCCTTTTTCCCAGATGGTAAAATTAACCTGGCTCTGATAAAGATTTCTTTTTCTTCTGGAAGTGCAAATAACATCCAACTATTGGTTTCTGACGTATTTGTGCCAATGGCTTTGTCTTGACATTTCTACAACATCACATTGGACCTCTTTGTTTATATAGTTTATCTGCACATTTCTTAGATCGCTTTTCCAAAAGGTTCCAAAAAGGTTTGTTGAGGGATAATTTTTTGTTGTTAGTGCCATTGAGTGGATTCCGACTCCTGGCGCCCCTGTGGACAGCAGAGGGAACCCTGCCGGGTCTGTCTGTGCCATCCTCTCACCTCCGGTGCTCTATCAGACATGCTCCACTGCTGTTCACAGGGTCTTCACAGCCAATTTCTTCGGAAGTGGGTGGCCGGGTCCTCCTTCCTAGTCTGTCTGGTCTGGAGGTATAATTTTCATTCAGCCTAATTCACTCTGGAAGGTTTCTAATTCTACGAATTTTGGTGAAAGTTTACAGTCATGTGGCCACCACCACACTTGACGAGTCGACTATTTTCTTCACCCTACGATGTTCTGTCGTGTCCCTTTGGAGTCAACCCCTCTCCCCACACCCAGGCCCTGGCAGCCCGACCTCACTTCTGCCCTTAGGGCTCCTCAGTTCCCATTCTGTGTCCTCACGTTTATGGTGAGATAGGTCTCTCTCCCAGGCAGGGCGCTGCTTTGTGTCCCCATAGTGCCCAGGGTGGAACCTGGCACCTACAAGTTGCTCAGTAAGTAGACAGTGAATAAACGGATGAGTGACTTGCTTTTGATTTTGCCAAATCATAGTGGAGATTCCACTCTCTGACTTCTAGGATGAACCGTTTGAAAAGGGGCTAGGATGTTGGGAAAAGCTTTCTCCTAGAGTTTTCATTTATAGTCTTCATTAAAAAAAAAAATGTTCACAGTGATTTCCAACACCAGAGGTTTTGCTGAGCATTTACATATTTCCTTAGACTTGGAGCTTACGACTCTGCTCAACCAGCATGTGGCCTCCACCCTCTTGACCTGAATAAGCAGATGGAAATAGAACCTGGGGCCAAAGGCAGCTGCTGCCCCCCTCCTCCTTGTTGTGCCCCCCATCTCTGATCCCTCCGCCTCGCCTGGCAGGGCCCGGGGTCTCATCCAGAGCTTCCTGAATAAGTTCTATGAGGTTCCAGACCCACTTCAGGGACAGCTCAGGGGCAATCTGACACCTGCTGGAGTCGGACTTCATCTCTGCTCTGCAGGGTGTGGCCCGTGAAAACCCACGTGAGCCAGCTCATCAGGCAGGCTTGATCCCCTCGGTCCTTCACGATCTGATTCCTCCTTTATCTTAATGTGAATCAGAAAATTGACATTCCCAGAGCAGTTATAAGAGGGAGTGAATAAAATTCCTCCTTGCCTGACTGGTTCCATGAAATGGCCTAATCCTGAAAGAGGACTACCCTTTCTTGAAAGCTGTGGGTGCTTTTCTCCTGACTGGCCTACCAGCCCCAAGTGGATGGCTCCCTGTGAGCTTCCCGTGGGTTGGCAGTCCCCTGCAGTGCCCTCCGCCTGGCTGGCGAAGCCCAAATGTCACAGGCACCGAGAAGGAGCCCATGTTCCCTCTGGGGAGGTGGCACCTGGCCTCCAGGATGAAGTCTCAGTGGTGGCATCAAACTGCAGCCAGACGGGACCTCACCCCTTTCTTCCTCCTTGGCTCCCACGCTTTGCCCTCTGGCTTCCCTGGAGCAGGTCGCGGACAGTCCTGCTGCCAGGTAACCCTGCACCAGCAAACCTCAGTCCCGGCCCCACCTTTCCAGGTGTGAACTCCTGATACAAGGCGGGGGCCGAGGCGGTTCTGATACATGCTGCTAAAAGCAAAACGCCCAAAAGTTGTTAATTTTGGACACAAGGGGGAATTGTGTAGTTCCTAACTCTTGGACAGATAAACCATTACTCACCGAATGGAGCCAAAGAAATTCTTTGTACAGTGATGATGACAGATGAGTGAGAGAGAGAAGAGGGAGATGGTGGATGGGGAAGCTTCAGAAAAAGAGAAAACACAAAAGGAAGAAAGAAAAAAAGTCAAAAAAAGTCAAAGTAGAAGGAAGCGTAGGTTCTTCAGCAGGGGCTGCGGAAGCTGATACCCAACTTTTGTGTCATTACTGCGGTGATAAAAAATACACTTCGGACAGATGGAGACGAGCGTGCAGAGCGGCCTCAGCGCGGGAAACTGCTTTCGGACATAAATCTGTGGGGTGGGCGGGGGGCGCCCCAGGGCCATCCCGGCCCCGCCTTCCATCCCGGCCGCATCCCGCCCCCGCACCTGCCCGCGCGCCCCGCCTGCCGCCCGGCCGGCCCCGCGGGGGAGGAGGCGGAGGCGGCGCTGGGCTCTGGGCGCCGGGCTCCACGAACGGACTCGGCGGGGACCCGGCCGGGCGATGGACGCGCGGGGCTGCGTGGCCGCCTGGGGGGACATGGTGGCGCGGAACCTGCGGTGAGTGCACTCGGGCTCCAGGGGTCCCCTGAGCTCCACCAGCCCCGGGACCTCGGCCCCACCCCACCCGCAGGCCGGTGTCCCTTTGCAGCTCCTTACAGAGATGCCAGGAAGACGGCTCGGGTTCCTACCAACCTCTGTCTGCGTGACCATCTCACTACCAGGCCGACGGATTTCAAAAACACTAGTAATCGTGGCGGTAATAATGGTAGTCTTGGATGGCTTCCTGTTCCGTCGAGGCCTATCTGTGCAGATGGAGCAGGATGGGAAGGCCAGCCCGTGCGAAGCCTCCGGCAGGTATGGAAGGAACAGCCCTCCGTCATGCCTAAGATGGCGGGACACTGGAACCAAAACCTGTCACTGCCTGTGCCAAGGTCTTGCATCCTCTAAATCGGAAATGTCTGTGTCAGCGGGTGTTTAATCTTCTTCCTTCCATGAATCCTTGGCTTCCACAGTAACCTTAACCCACCTGAATCCACTGCAGTATCTTGCCCATCGCCTTTACTTGGAAGCAGGTGTTGGTGGGAGAGCCTGGACCGGGGAGACTGGGGTATCTGTCTTGTTCTGTTGGTGTGGGAAGGTATTGGCATTTTTCTTTGCCTTTCTTCTTTCTATTCCTTTGTTTTATTTAATTTTTGCTGATTACAAAATATCCAAGAATCACATCCAAACACAGGAGACTCACTTTGGAGTGTCCAAGTGAAGATGGACACCAAGCTCCTCTCCTTCTTCCTCCTGTGGCTCCACACTGGGCGGCGGTGCAGACCCCTGGCCCCTCTGGGTGGATCTGCACCCCAGTCAGAATAGCCTGACGGCTGTGCTTTTCCAACTTCACATTCCCGGGCCTTCCCTCCCTGATACGGTCCTTCTGGGAAAGCTGGCATTTGCAGCTTCTCTTTCATGGTCTCTATAGAGTCGATGACTGATCATTTAACATTTATTTGGCAGAGAATCAAAGTGGCAGGTCACCCTTTTAGAGAACAATCCACTTTCTTGGTAGTGGAGTGGGACGTGGGGATTGGGGAATGCTCGATCACTTGCCTTACTAATTACTAACAAATAAGTCTCAAGAGATGCTTCCTGAAAGAATAAAACACTAGCACATTTCTTCACTGGAGCAGAAGATTACTTTACGAAGTGCAGAGGCTGGGGCACAGATGGGTGTCCCGCATCCTGAATCCTGGTTGTTTCTTGGAGCAGGTTGCTTTAGATGAACGAGCATTCGTGGGGGTTTGTTGTGTGCCTGGGGCTGCTGGCAGCGCTAGCTCTGCTGTGATGTGATTGGAGACTCAAGGAGAACGCTGAATCTTAGGATATTTGCAGTGGCTATTTTTTAATACTGTGGGGATCTGTTTATTTTACAAAAATTTCATCAGAGGTAGTTGTTCCTTAAGGTGGATGGACCCAGGAGAGTAAATCTCCGCATACAACTGGTTTTCTTCAAACTAGAAAAATGGAAAATGTGCACAGGAAAGAAGTTGGGGGAAGTCAATGGGCTATTTTCCTTCCATTTCTCCCTATTTCACCCCCAGTCTTTACATTTCTAGATAGTGCTTAGGAAGCCCCCGGGAGTGGGTGATGGCTGATTCATTCTTTCCGTTGGCTCTCTGTCAGCACCAGGCCAGGCCCGGGGCACACGGCGGTACAGGCACAAGTCCTGCCGTGGTGGAGCTCACGCTGACTTTCAACTGTAATTCAAAAAAGAGAAAGAAGCCCTTGCCCTCTCCCCCAGGGCTTCCAACAGGCGTGGCTTCCTTCTCCCTCATGAAAGAAACACACTTTTCTTTCAGTTCTCAACCTGTCCCTCCACAAGTACTTATGGAGCTCAGTCCTGTGCTGGACAAAGTGGAATGTGAAAGAAGCATTAGATGCCACGCGGGTCTGCTCATCGGGATACAGGGCTGATAGCGGGAAAACAACCAGAGAACAATGCAGGGTCCAACTGAGGCCGATTATATGAGTGGGAGGGTGGAAAGGAGAGGAAAGGTCACTGTGGGAGGATTTGTCTGGAGGGCCTTTGACCAAGGAGAGACACTTGAGTGGATGTGAGGGAAGAGGAAGATTTGGTTGGGAGGGAAGAAGGGGGGGGCACAGACACACTTTGGTCCTTGATGATCAACACGTTGGCGGAGTGAACAGGCACGTAGGATGCATGTGCAGCTGGTCTTAATGTTTGGAATAGCTGTCTGGCCAAATGTGTTTGGGTTGGGCTTCCCAGAGCTGGTACCTCTGAGAGAAGCACGAATGATCGCCCTGTAGCAGCTCAGGTTCCACCAGTGAGAATCATCCAGCCGGGTTGGGTGGCCCCTGGGGGCGCTGTGTAGTTACAGCCACAGCTGATCAAAGGGCAGACGGAAGAGCACCAGAGCATCAAGGTGGCTGTTTGATGTGCTGGCCGGGGACGGGATTGGGCTGAAGCTGCATCCACCGCTTAGATAAGGCCTGTTAGCTGCTGGTGACTTTTGATCCCTTACTGATCCAGGGGAAGTCAAATTGACAAGCCCCTAGTTAAAAGAAGCCGCCTGCATTATTGATGCTCTCAGGGATCTGGTCACTGTTCTCTTCCTGCAGCTCTTCTCACAGAAGTGCCTCGAGCTATTTGAGAGGAGGGTCCTGTATGAATTATTCTTTAAAAACAGAAACATATTTCCCTCTACTGCCTCTGCTTTCTAAGCGCCCTGCCACCTTCAAAAGGTAACCTAGAGGGAGACTAACAGGCGGGCAGCGTGGGTTCAGAGTGAGGAGGGAGAAAGCAGGGGCCCACCCAGTGAAGGAAGCATGAGAAATCAGCCTGTGTGCAGGTCTGCCCATTTTGGCTTGATCTGGGGCTCAAAGTGGCTTCTCTGGGTTTTGATTTCTTATCTTTGAAGTCAGAACAACAATGTCCTCTCCTTCCTGCCGCCTTCACGGAGGCTATTTTAAAGTTTTACAAAACATCCTTTTCGTTTCTTTCTTGCTGCTTTTATGAGGAGGCAGCTGCCCGTGTCTGATGCACGTGAAGAGCTGCCCCTTACCCTGAGCCCACATCTCGTCTCCACGCCCTGCAGGGCTGCTGGAAACTCATCAGAGGTTCATGATCTTCTCCTGTCATTCCTCCCAAACATATATAAGTACTCTGGTTTTTAAGTTATCAACACTTGAGGGAGAACTTTTTTTAAAGGTCTCTCTCTGGTGACTTTGATAACAGAAGGCTCCTGAGAATACCAGATCAGGAAGGAAGAAGAAAATGGGGGGACAAAGGGACATTGCGAGGGGCAAGTGTGCGGAAGGGGAAAGGGGACCCTGAGAAAACTCCCTCTGAGAGCTTAGCTTTGCCAGAGGCCAGCCTGGTTCCTGGGGTTCAGTTTTACTTGCATGGATGGCAAGTAGGACACACCAGGACAATGATAGCTCATTGGAGGTCATGTCATCACAGACCTGGGTCCATGTGGCTCTGCCACTCATTGGCTGTGTGACCTTGGGAAGGTTCCTGTTCAGTCTCCTCTTTTGCAAAGTACGTGTAATAACAGTTATCTTCAAAAATGCCTCTGGTCTAGCAGAGAAATCAGGGCAGGGAGGCAGTTCAGAAATGCTGTCCAGCCCCTCAACCTGACGATATCATGATGGCGAGCAGGCCTCACACTGACTGCTCACAGGAGGGAGCTTACCAGGTGTGTCCTGTCATACCTGGGCTCCATGTCCTCCTCCTGTCCTGTCACACATGGGCTCCATGTCCTTCTCCTCTTGTCCTATCACACATGGGCTCCATGTTTTTCTCTTCCTGTCTCATCACACCTGGGCTCCATGTCCTTCTCCTCCTGTCCTGTCACACCTGGGCTCCTTTTTCTTATCCTCCTATCACAACTGGGCTCCATGTTTTTCTCCTCCTGTCCTGTCACACCTGGCTCCATGTCCTTCTCCTCCTGTCCTATCACACCTGGGCTCCATGTCCTTCTCCTCCTGTCACACCTGGCTCCATGTCCTTCTCCTCCTGTCCTATCACACCTGGC
>NC_060268.1:1179274-1222843 GCF_021613505.1 Equus quagga | reverse complement strand
TCACACCTGGCTCCATGTCCTTCTCCTCCTGTCCTATCACACCTGGCTCCATGTCCTTCACCTCCTGTCTTATCACACATGGGCTCCATGTCCTTCTCCTGTCCCCTCACACCTGGGCTCGATGTCCTCCTCCTGTCCCGTCATACCTGGGCTTTTTCATGATAGGCCTTTGGGTTGGGACGCTGACTCGCTGCTTCCCTCTTCTAGTTCACCATCAGTGCCCAGTCTGACCTTCCCTCATTCCATATAGTTCTGTAACGGATTTTGCTTAAATGCCAAGTTACCTGTAATTCCCTGTGTTGGTCTCTGAAATCTGATTGGGACTTTAAGAGAAAAAAGACACCAAGACAAAACTTGGACAGATTCTGAATACCTTGTTTGTTTCACGATACATTGCAGATCTATTCCACACTCCTCTTCAACACTCGGAAGAAAAATTGCCACTCTGTACGACAATTTTACTTGTAAATCATTAAAAGAACACATTTTCCCTCCTCTGATGGAGATGTTCATTTTTTTAAATTTTTGTAAGTATGTACTTTTCATTAATTTCCCTATATGTTGTTTTCCCAAAGAAAGAACTCACTGCTGTCAAATATGTGACATCATGAAAAAGACCTGTCAGTTATAAAATTGTGGCTAGATTTAAATGGTCCAAAACTTATTTAATATGGGCTTTGGGGTCTAGTGTGAATCCTTGCAAACTGTCGGGGAGAGATTGAAAACCATAGCCTGTGGGTGGGGTTTCAGTTCAGGAGCTTGGTCTTCAAGTTAGCTGTGAATATGGGTACCTCACTGTTACTGTCTTCTCTGCTTTTTCACTTCCTCTTCTTACCTATAGCCCTTGAGAGACACAGACAGACAGACAGACAGGGAGAGGGAGAAAGACGGAAGTGCGATGTGAGGAATCCACTTCCCCTGTCGTCCTACTGAGAGCTGCGTTGGTCGATGTAACACACGCGGGTTGTGCTCTTGCCTGGGTGTCGACCTTGGACACTTCACGGCTCCCAGTGACGCCTGATTACCATCATGGAACGCCCACTGCTCTCTTCCAGATGCTCTCACCTTCCTAGGGGAAGGGTCTCCCTGCTTCCTGAGACAAGGATAAGTCTGGAATAAACTCTTCCATGGGCGACCACACTGGGTCCTTTAGCATCCAGCTCCTGTGATGGCTAGTCTTCATGTGGAAATGAAACACTCTGCCAGGAGCTCACTGCAGGAGCTTGCAGCTTAGAAGCCTGTTAACAAGAAGGCTAATTACTTTTTTTTGGTTGTGGTTAAAAGACATGGAATTTGATTCTGAGAGTTGATAATGATTTCTGCTTTCCAGTCAAAGCACCATTTCTCGTGGATTTAAAGAAACCGGAGTTAAAGATCCCTCACACAGTGAACTTCTACCTCCGAGTTGAACCCGGGGTGACTCTGGGAATCTGGTGAGTGCTGATGGACGCTCGCTTGGTGCCGGGTGGGCAGTGTTGTGCACGGGAAGCGAGGGGGAGCAGCACCGGGCTGCTGGCCCTGGGTGGGGGAGTTCCCTGCAGGCTGCTCCACCCCTGCCCTTGGAACTGATACTAGATGAGCTCCATTTTGCTTCTCAGGAATTTTGTTTGGTGTGTGGCGTTGTTAGGCGTTGCCCTGTGCTTTGGGTCCCTCGCCAGGCCTGAAGGGCTAGCCCGCCCCCTCCTGCCTCCTTCCCTCCGCCTTCCGGCTTTCTCTGGACCCACTGGCCTCCTTGCACATGAAGCTGCACTGTCGCACGATGTGCTGTCTCTCTGCCCCTCTGTCCCCTTCCTTGCTTAATTAACCCCCTACCCATCCCCTGGGCTGAGTTTGGCTATTTTCAGGGAAGCCTTTACTCATCCTCCATTTTAGGCAAATGTTAGTGCCACCTGGGCTTGTCTTTCATGGCGTTTATTCCCACTGTACTTAAATGTCTGTGTGATTGTTTGGTTGAAGTTTGTCTTCCTTACAACACTATAGCTTTCCTGCGACTTTGTGGGTGGATTTCATCGCTTGGCACGGAGCTTGGCCCCTGGAAGGCACTCAGTAAACACCTGTGAGATGAAGTCATGAGTGTTCCTTGTGTTCTCACTGTGCTGGTCTCGGTATTTTCTTCTCTTTGGTTCTGCTGCTTGTTCTTGGGCTCCTTTTCCGGGGCCCTGGTCTAGATCTTATCTCCTGGAGTTGAAACATCTGAACATAGAGTGTGGAGGAACCAGTGTCAGTTCACCCACAATGTGAATTCTTCCTAATCTCCAGTGAACAGTTCAGCCAACATTGTGGCAATCTGAGCATCTCTTTATTCTTTGCTCCTGCCCATCCGTCCTTGGTTTGGGGAGTCAACTGTCCTCATGGTGGGCTCACCTGGTGGCCACCAATGGCCGCCTTCTCAGGGCAGAGGCTTGGGGTTTGATGTCAGACTTTCTGCTCCCGAATGATTGAGAGGACTGAAGATTTATCATCACGTGGCCAATCTCCAAGTGCTGGGAGGTGTCCCACGGCAGTGTTTGTATTTTCGGGGGTTCACTCATCGGTTTAACAAGGGGGAGGATCTGGAGCTCAGACAGGTGTTTAAAATCAAGTTTCTTGAGTAGAAGAGCTTGGTGTCATGATAAAGTGGTGTTCTCCTACCAAAATGGGTTCTCTTTCAATTCTTTCCAACTTGTCTCTTCAGCCAAACCATAGCAGGCGGCAAATGTCTGTAATCTTTTTCTTGTTTCCATCCAGTGGACTGCATTTCAACTCACTGCACCTAAGAGCCACAGTCCTGGAGGAGCATAGGCATAGGCAGGAGTCAGAGACACCAAAACATAATGGTCGAAGGGGTTCTGTGTGCATGGGGAGGGCTGGGGCAGCAGCGGTTTTCATTATAAGACCTATCTGTGGTATTATATTTTAATTTTTACCATGTGTGTATATGACTCAGATAAAAGTTTAGAAATATTAACATGTATGTTTACATCTATCTATCATCTGTCTATCACCTATGGTCTATCTATCATCTATCTATCTATCTATCAACTGTCTGTCTGTCTATCTTATTGACATAAGGAAGGTTTCAGACTCCGCCACGGAGAGAGGGCCCTCCCCTCTGGACATGTTTGTTGGAACCTCTCGTCGCTGCAGGCACACGGTCCCCAGCTGCCGGGGGGAAGAGGCCAAGGGGGAGGACCGTTCCTGGTACGAGGCGGCCCTTCGCGATGGCAACCCGATCATCGTGTATCTTCACGGCAGTGCGGAGAACAGGTCAGTGACTTTGCTCAGACTCCTTATTTTAAGAGAGAGAGCCTTTCAGTCCTGGGGGGAGTGAGAGGCAGGGCTCAGTTTTCATCTCTGAGAGCATGCCTATACACATTTTTTTTCTTTGGTTGAAATTTGAAGGTGTCTGGCAATACATTTCTCTTAAAAAATATAATATATATTCTATATGTAGAATAATGTGGATATTTCACTGAAAGAGAGACTGACTTCCAAAATTTGGATACTGGTTTCAAAGAAGACAGTGGTTTGTTTAATGCCTAAGACTGTCTGAAATGAAGGATTGAACCTATGGAGGACTGGAAAGAGAACAGGCATGAGACATGAGGCCAAGACAGAGCAATTTCCACATCGATGGTCTTTTCACAAAACTACATGCAGATTCTCCTATTTAGCACGAATCCTTTTGATCAAAAGTTTAAACCCCCTATGAGAGCTCAACTGGAATTCTGACCCCAGGGCCCAGGGACCGTCTGAGTAATTCTAGTTTAGAACACGATGCCCCAGCCCGCTCTGCATTCCCGGCCTCGTCTGCCAGGAGGACGGCCTCCCGAAGCCCCACTCTCTGATGTGCCACAGAGCCTGTGGCGCCTCTAATTACGGGGGGCGATGATCACTGCGCCTCTTCAGCTTGGGGCAGAGGCAACAAGCTGCGGAGACCCCAGACCTCGCTCTCTCAGGGGGGACACTTCAAACCAGGCGACAGGCTCCAGAAGGTGTCCCTCGGCTGCCTCGCCTGTGTCTCTCTCTCACTGTCTTCTTCTGTCGGATGATGGCTTTCTCAAGACTTGCCTCGGCTCAAGGGGCTTTCTCGAGCTGTCCATCTGAGAGTCACATTTACAGAGATCCCCTATTCAAATCAGCACTTTTCAACATGGTTTCACATTGTTCTGGCTGTGCAGACTTGGGGATGGGGTTATAGTAACTTATTTAAAGGATGGTGAGGACCACGCATCCACGTCTGCCCCTCTGGGGGAACCTGCTGTTGCTCTCAGTGACCCAGACTCACCGGCGCTGGGTCACCCAGCTTCCTCCTGCCTTCCCAGAAGCCTCTGCTTCCACCAGCAGTACTGGGTGGAAGGCAGGCCAAGTGGGAGGAATGGGGAACCTTGCTGCAAACAGTGGTTCTAGACTCGGGATCCACAGAAGGCCCGGAGGGTCCGCACACACCCTCTCCAAAACTGTACATAACATTCGAAGGGTGGATTTTTCTGGAAAAGGGGCCCATAGCTTTAACCACATGTTCACAGGGCTCCATGATCCACTAAAGTTTAAGAAACTTGGCTCTAAGACAAAATTCAAACAGTTTTTAAAAATTTTTTAATTTTTATTTATTTTTTTTGGTGAGGAAGATTGTTGCTGAGCTAACATCCGTGCTTATCTTCCTCTATTTTGTATGGGACACCTCCACAGCATGGGCTGATGAACTGTGTGTAGGTCCATGCCCGGGATCTAAACCCAAGAACCCCAGGCCACTAAAGCGGAGTGCGTGAACTCAACCATTACACCACCAGCCCAGCCCTCAAGCAGTCTTTGAAGAGTCCTCTGCCATTTGAATCCTCTTTGTCTCTCTTGCATTAATGTGGTTACTACAGAGCAGACAGTACAGTTGTTTTGGAACAAGATGTTTCTTGCACCTCCAGGGCCAGGGCCTCTGGCCTTCGCTGCGTCTTGCTCCGTGGCGGGCTGGACCCGGAACAGGCGGATCTCGGCTTAGTGAACACGACTATACCATCCTGTGGTCTGAAAAGCCACTTTCTGGCACTGATCTTCCTTCAGCTTCCGCACATATTCTTAGAAGGAGGTTTTGCTGTGTGGAGTGAAGGGAGGGGCCATCAGCGATCCGTCCCACGCTGACGCTGGGCAGCCCAGGCGGCCAGGCCTGGCTCCTTGGGCTGGGCAGCAGTGGGGAGCCATCGCCACTCACCCTGACACGTCCACCGGGGCTGTGACGCCCAAGTCGTCTCCCCTTCCTAGCGACTCATTCCTCTAACCTGAGAGAGGAACCATGAGATCAGATGCCAGCAGCGTGATAGTGATTTTTATTGAATTTGTCACTGAAATTCCTAATTCTTGCTCTTTTTTTTAACCTCCTCCATAGGGCAGCTCCTCACAGAATCAAGCTGGTGAAGGTATGTCTCACGGGGCCTCAAGGCACCGATTTTATGTCTCCAGTTGTTGTCTTCTGGGCACAGCCGTAAGAACTTCCTCAGCCCTCAGCACAGTTGTGTCCTGAGAGCTCCCAGGGCGGGCATGGAGCCTGGAGCCCAGAGTCCCACAGGTGGACTTCTCGACCTGCAGTGACCACCGGGGATCAAAACAGATGTGAACATCTCCGAGTCCTCACACCCTTTCATGAGTTTATGACCTTCATCGCCAGATGGAGTTGAAGACACATTTTATTTGCTTTTTCAGAGGGCTGGGGGATGGGATGAGAGTATATTAAGTGCAAAAGGCATTCCTACAAGAAACAACCGTTTTTTGTGGTACAGGATAAAGACAGAAAGTCTGCTTTCAAAAGTCGTGGAGGCCCTGGCTTCGCCCCATAAAGGGAGGCAGGCACTCTGCCCCCCTCACCAGCCTGCTCAGGGCCCCAGCTTGGGGGCACTGCCCCTGCATCTTCCCGTGTGAGGAGCAGGTCAAGCGCTCCTGGCTCAGAGCTGGTGGGCCAGGCTGTGTATCCTCTCCCACGCTCCAGTTTGTTAATCTCTCAGGTGGCCGGGCCGCTTGTCCAGTGACTGACCACAGGACCTGATCTCTCCTCCCACATGCCAGCTCTCGCCTCAGAACTCTTTCCTGACTCGACAGTGTCAGTGGGGCCCGGAATCCTGCAGGCCCGGCGTCCCAGACCTGCTCCCCCGTCCACCGCTCCCTCTCCCGTCACTGCCTCCCCAGAGCCCACTCTGACCGACTGGTGGGCTGGATGTGGTCTTGCCTGGGATGGCGGCGCCTATTAAGTTTTAGGTGTGCTGCCACCCTGAAGCCCACTCTTCGCACTTCCTCCATGGGATGGTGGTGAAGCCGATGTGCTTGAGAACATGTATTATTTTCCCTCCCACTCTTGGCAAAGCTGAATTGTGTGTCCCCTGTTGGAGGTGTCGGTGTGAAGAGTGGTCAGATCACCTGTGGAAGTTGGGATGGGTGGGGAGGGTATGACGAGACTCCTGCCTCGCAGACTCGGTGCCACATGCCACATGCATCATTTCCCAAAGCTCCTCAGCCCTTTGATTTCCCTTTTGGGTAGGGGATTTCTTTTAAAAATTAAATCTTTATTATTAAATTGTCCCTTCTTCTTTCCTTCCTTCCTTCCCTCCCTCCATCCCTCTCTCTTTTTCATGCATTCATTCATCCATCACTTCAGTCACCCAATACAGCTATTTTCACTTATTTGCATTCCCACCTAGTCTTTGTGTCTCTCTCTAGTTTTTATATACTATGATTGGGTCCATATATATTCTCCTGTTGTGGTCTTTTACTTAATACTGTTTCATAACCGTTCTTCCATGTTTTTCCTTAGTTGTCGTAGTTATCAATTTAAAGGGTGCTCATGCTCCATTGCATTTATACACCATTGTTTATTAACTAGTCCACTGCGGTGAGATACAAGTGGTTTTTTTTCTAAATTCACTTTAAATAGTATTGCTACAGAAAACTTTAAGCATTTAGTTTTTTCTTCTTTAGGTTTTTTTTCCTAGAGATAAATTCTTAGGCGTAGGATCTGCTGTTGTCCTTGAGTTGTACTGTCAAGTGGTCCCTCAGTTTACAACAAACAACACATGATATTCCACTTCCCTGGATGCTTAGCTACTCTGGGTCTTAGATAGCTTTCTTGGAGGGAATGTAGTTTAAACAGCTACTTAAAAGTTTTGTTTAGTTCCTCATTATTAGTTCAATTTGTATATAAAAGTCCCAAGGAGATGCAGCCACCCACGTCTGCGCGGTGCTGGGGGAAGCACGTGTGTGGACATCAGCAGACCCAGGGGAACAAGTTACTTAAACTTTCCAGGGTCAGTTCCTTTATCTGCAACATGGAGATAATACCTACCTTACAGGACTATCGCGAGGATTAAAGTTTTACAAGCGTCTGCAGAGTAAATTCTGCCCCGTTTCCCTCTTCTCTTTGTCTATCACTGCAGTTCATCTCATTTGAAATGGTGTTTCCATACGCTGCCCTCATTTATCTGCAGGGCTTGGCCGTGCTTTCATATAGTCGAGCGACCTCTTTATTTTGGATCGATGTTAACTCTTGTTCACATTTAATACAAAGCTCTTCCCATTATCTGATTGCCTCTCCTACAACTCTGTGGAGTTCTTGTTCTCAAGGGAATTCTTAGAAAAGATGTCTGCTGTGTCCCAAGATGCCCTGTCATCTCAGGTGGTCCTCCAGCAATCCTCCCCAGCACTCTCCTTCTTTCCCGCGGAGCCAGATCTCGAGTTCGAAGTCAAACCCCAGATTCAGAAACCCTCTTTCCCTTCCTATGAAACCATCACTCCCGGGCTGTGAGGAGGAGCGGAGCTTCTGTTCCACCTTCCCTATTTTTGTCTTCCACTTGAAATGGTAACAGCCCCTTTGTCATCCAGGTGCTGAGTGACGGCGGCTTCCACGTCTTGTCTGTGGACTACAGAGGTGCGTGTGGAGAGCAGGGCACAGACGCTTTCCAGGGGGCGGGAGGCTTGGGATGGCCTCACCTGGAGGCTGTGACTTGTGTTGGCCTTCCCTGCTGCCAGGGTTCGGGGACTCCACCGGGAAGCCCACTGAGGAGGGACTGACGGCTGACGCGCTCTTCGTCTACGAGTGGACCAAGGCGAGAAGTGGCACTACCCCCGTGTGTCTCTGGGGCCACTCTCTGGGAACAGGGTAAGAGGGGTCGGAAGAGGGTCCTTTGGCTTCCGTGTCACATCCCTAGCGGCAGTGCAGGAGCACCGCGCTTAGAGACAGGGGCTCTGCTCTGCCCTCTCATAGCCCACAATTGGCCAGAGACCTTGCCATCTCAGTGTGCCCATATGCAGAGCAAGGGAGTGTCCGTTCAGCTCTGTGGTTATCTGTGACACTGAAGCCCATTCCACAACTCTCCCTGAGAGTTCTAAAGGAAAGGATTCTTAATATGGGGAAATCCTGTGCAAAGTTCTCTGTCTTGCTACATTTTCTAAGGGGAGGGCCCAGAGCTCTCATGGTATACTCGCCCTGGATGCTGCACTTTGTGCTGCTTACTGGACCGTGAAGTCATGGCTTCACACATGCACTAATTTTTGTTTCTTTACAGGGTTGCAACAAATGCTGCCAGAGTGCTGGAAGAGAGAGGTATGTCAGTGCTTGCACGGGGGGAGCCAGGGAGATGCTGGAAGTGGGGGCTCACAGGAGACTCCTGCACTCCAAACACAGAGACACCCGCAGCTCCCCAGCTTTAGACAGTTTCCGAGAGTGTAACAGGCTTGCTTTCCTCTCTGTTTAATATAAAACAATAGCTGGTTTTAAAGGTTATGAATTAAAAATAAATCCTAAGGAAAGAGTTGAAATTGCCTTTGGAAAAGCCCTCCTTGTGAAGTGAAAATGAGTGTTGTTACTGAGTGACCTGGATTACAGGAGAGGAAACGATCCATGATGACGTGACAGGTGGGGCCTGCTGGCCGCAGCCCTCTTACACGACATTCACGGCAGCTTCTCCCCGTGTTCTGGGAGGCGCCTGCACCCACAGCTCCTGCGGGTGCTTGTTACAACAGAGGCCTCCTGGATCCCAGATGTTTCCACCAGAATCTCTATGAACAGAACCAGGTGACTCTGACGTGCTCTACAAGCCTGTGATCTCTTGCATTGTGTCCTAACCTTCACATGGCAATACAGGTCAGGCTGAGTCACGTGAACACTTGAGACAGGTCACCTGCGATCACACTCTTAATTACTTACGGAAATGACACTCTTGTGGCCATCCGCGCACACCGCGTCCACAGCGCTGGTCATCGTACTGTCTGAACTCAGTGCTCACGTCATGAACACTTTCCTTCCTGGATGAGGCAATGATTTACTCCCAAACTTATGAACTTATGCTATCATGTATTTTAATTTTCTGAATATTACACACTCCATAAAACATCATTATTCTTATATTATAAAGTCAATATTTAGATTCACCCTTTTCCTTTGCTCTTTGTTACACTCAGCATCACTGTGCTTCCATCTGGGATTTTTGATCTGCCGATGTGAGTGAAAAATTCTCTTAGCTGTGGTCTGAAAACGTTTTTATTTCATCTTCCTTCTTGAAGTATATTTTCACTGAGCATAGAATTCTAGATTGGCAGTAACTTTATTTCAACACTTTGAAGATGTCATCCATTTTGTTGTGGCTTTCAGTGCTTCATTGGGAAGTCAGCTGCCAGTCTCCCAGCTGCTCCTTTGAAGATAGTGCTTACTTTTTCATCTGGCTCCTTTTTCTTTTTTAGGTGAGGAAGATTGGCCTTGAGCTAACATCTGTGCCAAGCTTCCTCTATTTTGTATGTGGGATGCCACCACAGCATGGCTTGATGAGCGGTGTATAGATCCATGCCCGGGATCTGAACTGGCGAACCCCAGGCCGCTGAAGCAGAGCACAAACTTAACCACTATGCCACTGGGCTGGCCCCTCTTCTGGCTGTTTTCGAGAATTTTTTTTTGGCTCTGTTTTTAGCAGCTTTACTGTGATTTTCCTAGGTGTGGATTTCTTAGTACTTATCTTCCTTGGGGCTCACAGTACATCTCAATTCTGTGGCTTGATGTTCATTCATTTTGGAAAACTGTTGGTCCTTATATCTTCAAATAGTGTACCTGCCCCATTCTACCTTTTCTCTCCCACTGGGACTATAATATATGTCTATTTTTTAGTCGGTTTCCCATGTCCTACATGTCTCCAATGTTCTTTTCTGGGTTTTCCAAATGTTTTTCTCTTTGTGCTCTAGTTTAGATATTTTCTTTTGACCACTTACACAGTTCATTAATTCTTTTCAGCTGATTCTAATATGGTGCTTAACTAGTCTATTGATCTCTTCATTTCAATTACTGTATTTTTCAGTTCTAGAATTTTCATTTGATTTTTATAGAATTTATAGTTTTCTCCTAAAATTTTTATCATCATTGATTTTTTGAATAATCACTTAAATATATATTTATGTGTCTATGTATGTAAATATGTGTAAATAACTGTGAGAATTTTAATACACTAATATCAATATAGGGAAGCTTTAACAATTATTAAAATTTTAATAATTTTACTATATGTTATTTACTATAAGTTATTTTAAAGCCCATATATGATAACTCCAATACCTAGGTCTTTCATTGGCCTATCTATCTCTGCTATTGGCTTTTTTGTTGTTTTTGGGCTATTTTTGTCTTTTCATGTCTAGTTGTTGTTAGCTAAGTGCTAGGCATTGTTTATGGAAAATTGTAATAATCTGAGGCTGGGGGAATGGCATCGTCTTCTGGAAAGAGTTCACTCTTCTCCTGAAAGGCAGTTATGCAGGGAGATCCCAGTCTAATCAGGGGTTGAGCTGACTGAGGCTGGGCCTCAGGCCTTAGGAGGCTGGTCTGTTTCTAGTTCACCATCACTCCCAGGGTGTGGTCCTTTGCAGTCAGAACAAAAAGCCCGAGATATTTACTCAGGCCCTCCTCCTTGTCAGATCCTGAGCTCTAATTTTTGTCCTCGTGGTCCTGTGAGATGCTGGCGGTTCTGTCGAGCTCTCAGCCATCACTGCTGGTCTCAAAGTTTCCGCTGCTTGGAGGGGAGGCCGCTCAAATTCTCTTGGCGTTGTTCTTTTGGTATTGGCTCTACAAATTCTCACTGATTTAGCAGCCCTCAGACACCTTCAAACATCCAACACACATTTTCTAATTGTTCTCATAGGGAGTGTTGGCCAAAACAACCTAGTCGGCCTCTGGCACGTTCTCAGCAATGGACTGCAGAACACTTCCCATGGCGCTTTGCTTCCTTGAACTGTCCAAGCCGTGAAAGTCTGCTTGTGTTTTAGAAGAGAGTAGTGGTTTGCAACTATCATGTGCGTGGAAATCTCTTGGGTGGGGGAGACCTTGTTAAAAACGCAGATTCTCACACTCCCCACCCCCCTGAGATTCTGACTTCTGACTCTGTAAGTCTTGTGTGGGGTGCAGGAATTTGCATCACTAATAAGCTTCACAGATGATTTTGATGCAGGTAGTTTATGTACAAGACCTTGAGGACCCCTTATTTAGGGAAGGTGCTATTTCAATATGATAGGGGAGTTATTTCTTTTTTGCTATTTTCAAGGATCCCCAGCTGATGCTATTATCCTGGAAGCTCCATTTACCAACATATGGGTTGCAAGTATCAATTATCCCTTGTTAAAGGTGAGTCTCTGATTCATCTTCCCAAGATGTCAATGTGTAGGCTGTTTCCATGCCTGTGTTTATTAACCACATTCCTTTCTTAACTAGTTTCATATGTTTCTAAGTTATTCTAACCTGAGACAGGTTGTTAGCCAGTTGCAGTTAAAGCGGGGCACGATGGCTTCTGGACTTGGAGGTCCCTTTACTTTCTTCTGATAGATAGAGGGGCTTATAAGAGCCAAAGCTTTACCTCTTATCTTTTACAATTCTGTAGATAGACTTGACTTGGGTTTATTTACTATTATTATTTCTTTTCAAAGTGGAAACAAAGCTCTCATTCATCATTTTTAGCCCTATGAATGTCAGTCACATATCTTTCATGATTTTATGATAAGCAAGTCTCTGGAGAATGCAAGGAAGCTGCCAAATGGTTTTACACAATATCCCAGGAAGAGAAGACAATCTTTCCAGGCAGAGAAAGAACTGGGTGAGAAGATGTTGTTTTTTCACTCTGTTGTATAGATTATTCTAATTTTGTAATTTTATTCCATGCCTAACGCTCAGTTGCTTATAGTCATACCTCCATATAAATGTTAGCAAACAAGTGGGACGAAAAGAGAGAGAGGATTCTTAAGGGGACATGTGGCCCCAAATTTTAAATTGCTGTTAGAAGGCATCTTAAGGTTACTTTAATCCAACTGTCTACTTTTGGAATCTTGCATACAATGAATCATCCTCGAACTTCGAGGGAAAAGGCAGTTTGTTACTTCCTAGGACAGCTAGTTCACAGAATCACAGAGTCTTGAAAATGCCTGTGGGCTATCTAAGCCCCACTCAATACTGGAATTCCCTCTACAATCTAAAGACTGAAGGCCGAGTAATTTAAGATTTAATAAATCAGACATTTTCAATTGGTTCTAGACAAGTGAACATTCATTTTAAGATAATCATTAATGGAACATCTATTATATTACTCTAAGTAATTACTAATAAATTTACTGACTTGTTGGTATTTAGCAATTCAGATACGATCTTTCCATTTACTTTTGTTTCTTTTTTGATATTTTATAATTTTGAAATTTAACATAATAGAGAGAATACATGATTTAACAAATCATTATAAACTGAACACCCATGTAACCAACACCTAAGTCAAGAAATTAGCATCACTAGCACCCCTGTATGTCACTTCCCAATCCAGTCAGCCTCGACCTAAGTGTGACGCTGGGCTTCATGGTAATTGTATCCATGCTTTTCTTTATGGCTTACCACTCATCTGTGCATCTCTAAGCAATGTAGTTTTGCTTTTGAACTTTATATATTAGTAGAATTATACAGGACAATTTCTATTTTTTTCATCCATTCATATATTTGTAGAATTTTATCCATGATGTATAGCTATGATTTGATAATTTTCATTGCTATATAGTATTTCATTGTATAAATATAATATAATTTATTGACTTATTGTATGTGGGCATTCGAGTTGCTTTCTGTTTGGGGTAATAACATTGTTATCAACGTTCTTGAATGTGAATTCTGTAAGCATGTGTGTGCCTATCTCACTGGAGTATTAGCTGGGAGTGGAATTGCTGGATTATAAGGCATGCATATTTTCAGCTTTAGTAGTTATAGTGCCAAGCAGTTTTCCAAAGTGACTTGACCACTTTATTCTCCCACCTGTTGTGTATGAGAGTTCCAATTGCTTTACATCCTTGCCCTCATATTCTTATCTTGTTGTGGTTTCAATTTGCATTTCCTTGATGACTAATGAAGTTGGGCATTTTTTCATATGCTTATTAGCCATTTAGACATCATCTCTTGTGAGATACTTTTTCATGGTTTTTTTTTTTTTTTTTTTTTTTTTGCTGAGGAAGATTGGCCCTGAGCTAACACCTGTGCCAATCGTCCTCTCTTTTGTATGTCAGTCACCACCACAGCATGGCTGCTGACAAATGGTGTAGGTCTGCACCCGGGAACCAAACACAGTTAGCCAAATCAGAGCATGCTGAACTTAACCACTTGGCCATGAGGCCAGCCCCCTTCTGTTCATTTTTAAATTGAGTTGTCTTTCTTTTTATTTATAAAAGTTCTTCATAGGCTGAGTCATTAGAAAATTATCTGAATTGCAAATATATTCTCTTATTTTGCTTTGCCTTTTTACTCCCTTAATGGTATCTCATGATGAAGAGATGTTCCTAAATTTAAGGTGGACCAGACCAGTTTACCAATGCTTTTTTTTTTTTTATAGCTAATACTTTCGTGTCCTGTTTAATAAAACTCTGCTTACCCAAAGATGGAGATACTCTTCTATGCTATTTCTAGAAATTCTGTTTTACCTCTTAGATTTAGAGCTGTAATCCACAGGTATGTATTGTTGTAGATGTTGGATGTAGAAGTCCATATGAACATTCAGTTGGCCCAGAGCCATGTACTAAATGGACCTTCCCTACACTCTGCAGTGCCGGCGTTTGTATGTATCAGTGCCTATTACATATGTAGGTCTGCTGGTAAATTCTCATTTCTCTCCTTTGTCTCGTATGAATACTACAATCTCTTAATTACTGTAGCTTTATCATATGGCTTGATATCTGGCTAAGTTCTTCAGCTTTGTTCTTCTTATTCAAAACTCTCTTGACTATTCTTGACCCTTTGCATTTCCACATATGTTTGGGAATATACCTGTCAATTTCTACAAAAAACTTCCTGGGATTTTTAATTGGGATTACTTTGGATCTATAGATCAATTTGTGGGCATTCATAGCTTTCTAATATTGAGTCTTCCAATTAATAAACCTGGTATTTACACATTTACTTATATATACATTTATTTATTATTTAGGTTTTCTTAATTTCAGTTTTAGGTCAGCTTCTCCTAGAAGCGGAGCCATGGCAGTGATTTGGTGTGTGTGATCTATTGAAAGAGTGCTTTTCAGGAAAAGCCTGGGAGGTCATCTGAATGAGAGTTGCAGGATAGGGAAGTGGGAAGAGGAGAACAAGATGTGACCTCAGGTAACGTCCAGCTTTGGCTGGATCCACATAGAACTCCAAGGTTCGAGTCAAGGCTGGTGGTTGATCCCACCATTCCTGGGGTTGGGTGGGGTGAGGGTGGCATCACCTTCCAGGAGCAATGGCTTCTGTCATCCAAGGCAAGGAGAAGGAGGGCAGCCAGCACTTACAGCAAGAGTTAACGAATTTTATTAGCCTTTTCAAAGAGCCAACTCAGATCTTGTTGACTATCTGTATCGCAGGCTTTCTAGTTTATTAATTTCTAGTCTTACCATGATTATTTCCTTTCTTCTGTTTTCTTTAGATTTAATTTGTTTTTTAAAAAATTTCTTGAATAATTTATTTTCAGAATTTCCTCTTTTCTAATTTATGCATTAAGGCATATTCCACCTAAACCTACTTCAGCTGCATCCCACAAGTTTCAAAATGTATTTTAATGATCATTTAACTCAAAATATTTTATACTATTGGACTTCTTTGACCCATAGGTTACTTAGAAGTATATTTCATGATTTCTATACATTTTGGAATTTTATTATGTTTGTTATTGATTTCTAGCTCAATTCTGCTATGATCTGAGAATATACTCTGTATGATTTCAGTCTGTGAAATTTGTTCAGACTTGTTTCTGTCCTGAAATGTTGTCAATGTTCCACATGCTTGAAAAGAATGTCCTGTCTTTGGTGCAGTGTCCTATATATGTCAATTAGGTCAGATTATTCATCGTGTTCAGTTCTCCAACTTCCTCACTGATCTTTTTGACTGGTTGTTTTATCGGTCACTCAGGGAAGAGTATTACAGTATCTTACCATGATTGTGGAGTTGTTTATTTCTATTTTAGTTTTTTGGAGGTTGTATTATTAGGAACATACATCCAATAATAATGTAATTTTCATATCTCCCATGTGAATTGATCCTTTTTCATCAGGAAATATCCTCTTTTGTGATTAATAATGCTTCTTGACTTAAAGTTAGCTCTGTCTGATGTGAATATACCTTTGTTTTGAACAGTGTTTGTGTGATATATAATTTTCTATCTCTTGACTTTCAACTTCTCTGAATTCTTGTATGTACTGTATATCTCTTGGAAGCAGCATCTAGTAGGGTTTTGATTTCTTCCCCAGTATGACAAACATTGCCTGTTAATTGTAGTATTTAGTCTGTTTACATTTAATCTAAGTATGATCGAGTTAGTTAGTCTAAACCTGCTCTCTTACTCTGTGCTATTCTGTTGTGTCATCTATGCCGTGTCCTTTGCCTCTAGTTTCTTGCTTTCTTCTGACTGGCAGCTGTGTCTCAAGGAGAAAAGTGGTGTTGAACGTCAGGCTCACCTCTCTGAGCTTCCCTTCTCTCTGGGATCTAGACCACTCAAGACCTCCCTGTCTTGGTACATATCTGACACCTTCAAAGAAAGGTTTTTAAAATAATTTTCCAGCTCTTTTAGTTGTCTTTGGCAAAAGGTTTGGTCTGTAACAATTCCTCTATTATTAGAAGTGGGAAATCTCCCAATATTTTAAAGTTTGGAATTTGATTTAAAATGTCATAAAACCTTAGTTTACCGGTACTTCGATGGGCTGGAAGTGCAGCCCCCTGCAGCATTCTGTCTTCAAGGACCAGGACTCGACTCTGCTGTCAGACTTCCTGGGTTTGACCTCCAGGCTGTCACCTGACAGCTGTGTAACCTTGTACTAATTGCTTCTACTGCTTCAAATACCTCATCTGTAAAATGGGGTAAAAATAGTCTACTCAGGGCTGTTGTAATAATTAAATGAATTATATGTGAAAAGCATCTCTAGGAGTGTCTACACAGAATGAGTGCTCAGTGGCCCTTAGCTGTTTTACTGTCGGTGGAGTGCCACGACTCTGAACGTCACGTTGGGTGAGACAGTGTAGGCAGCGTGGGACACGTGGGTGCAGTGCAAGGCACAGGCTTCAACTCTAGAGGCTTCCTGCCTAGTTGGGGAGACAGCAAAGTTAAGACAGGGATTTCCAGGTGTCACTTTAGGATCAGTTTCTTTGCTCAGAACAGGAAGGCAGCATGACACATGGACAATGACCTTGGCTGTGGAGCCAGACGGATCTGGGTTCAAATTTGGCCTCTGCCACTAACCAGTTAAGACCTTGGTGAGTTACTTCCCTTCTCTGAGTCCTCCTATTTTTAGGATGGGGTTGATGCATACTGCCTACTGCACAGGGCTGTTGTGAAGATTAAATTAAGTAGAGTGGTCTATGCAAAGCACCAGCTGCTGGTGGGCAGTCAACCAACCCTTGTCCCTTCCTCACTCTTCCTGCCACCAAGCGGATGAAGAGAAGTGTTAGGGAGGACCCAGGACTATAATTTCAGGGTGGGCAGAATTTAGGAAGAGAGGTCTTGTATGCCGGTGTGGTCAGTGGAGACGTACAGAGAGACTGTAGATGCAGGAGAGCAGTCAGGTAAGACTGAGAGGAGGCGAGGATGTGAGCCACGGCCCGTGGCCGGAGTGGGGCAGTTGTGTTAAGGTCCTGAGAACCAGGGCTTCCACCTGGAACCTTCACACTCTCCCCCTTTAAGTCCTCACAACAGCTCAGTGAGTCTGGCATCATCGCCTTCACTCAGGGCTGAGGGAAGTGGAGTGGAGGCTTGCCCAATGGCCACACACCCTGTAAGAGGAGGAAATGGGATTCAATCCTACATCTTCTAACTCCAGGCAGACAGATTGGAGGTGAGCAGCCTTTGGAATGAAAGATTGTGTCCAGACGTGGATGGTCCTGCAGTCAAGCCAGGAGTCTTTGGTTTTGTTTTAAAGTGGACGATGTGGCTCTCCCAAAGCTTTGTAATAGCAGATTCCACGTAACTGGTATTTTAGGAGCATTTACCTGCTGGTATCCAGGAGAGGAGGCAGGCAGACCAATCAGGAGCCCCTCTGGACGGGACGGTGTGGCCTCTGAGTCTCGAGGGGCACCCCTGCTGGTGAGGAGTGAGGAACAACGGGGTAGACTGACTGGGGCCTGCTTCCTTCTTCCACCCTCGGAATTGGAGATGAGCTGCCATAGGGCGTCTCCTATGGAATTCCCCTCAGAGGAGTCCCGATTCCAGGGTGGTGGAATCAGAACACAAAGGAAAAAAGAAAACCGAACAAGACATCTTACCCTTGTATAAGTAAGAGGAGGGCAAAGGAGAAAGGGACAAAGGCAGGGTGAGGATGCAAGTGTGCACTACCCACTAGGAGACCTCGGAGAAAACGCAGGCCCACGACCCCAGAACCAGGGGGTGCCTGGTGGAGCGGCTAAACCAAAACAGCGAAGCTGACGTTGGTCTTTTCTGGCCCAACTGACACATTCTGTACCCATTTTCCCGCCAAATTCCCCTCAATGACATGAATTACTTTTTAAAATCAGAAAATTTTTTTTTCAGTTTTTATATCTAGAAAGTTACTATTCGCTGCATTACTACAGTTCACAGTGGGAGACTACAACAGACGACAGCGAGGAACTCTAATTTTCCCAGACTCATATAGGAGCAGTGATGCGCATGATCTAAAAATTGCTTCTGGAATGAACATAATTCATTTCTTTTTAAAACTGTGAAGCAGACATTTGGACTCACTGGCCCCAGTCCACCTATTTGGTACGCACTTCCTTCTCCTGCAATGTCCCACTGCCTACGCTGCACACCCTCCACCCCCAGGCACCACAGAGGAATATGTGTAATACTTTGCCGGTCTTTTCCTCTTTGCAAATCTATTCCAAGGAATAAAATCCGAGTGAAATTCAGTCACACTAAGATGAAACTGACAGATAACAGCCTGGAGTGCACACCAGGGATTTCTGCACAAGAGATATGTTCTCTCTTTAGCAAACTTTTATCGAGTGTCTATTAGGCACCGGGAGCGCCTCTAGGTCTGGGAATACCACAGCGAATAAGAGAGCTGTGGTCCGTCTTCCTCTCATGTTTTTCTGCTTGCAGAGACGAGTGCACACCACCACGGCTCCGTAGTGAGAAGTGCTGGGAGAGAACAGTGTGATGGGGAATGACTGGGGGGGAGTCGACGGTGGGAAAACCTCTGAAGAAATGTCACCTGAGCCGAGACTCGCACGATGAGGAGGAGCTGTCATGGGAAAGTCTGGCGGTCTCGGGCCAAGGGGAATGAAAGGCACGGGCCTGAGGGTGGACAGAGGGGGCTTACTGATGGGAGAGGCAGCAGCCAGACTCTGTAGGGCCTCAAAGGCCAGGGCGATGCTTGGGTTTATCCACATGCCTTTGGAGGCTGTGAAGCAAAGAGTGATATGAAGTGAGTTGTTCATTAGCACAATCACTGGTTTCCCTGTGGGAACTGGATTATGGCAGGGTGAGGGTGTGGGCAGGAGCCATGTGGGATTGTTGGCGAGGTCCAAGCAAGACGTGGCGGGTGGATCAGGCTGGTGACGGTGGAAATGAAGAGAAATGAATGGGCATTCATTCTCAACGCCTGTATTGCTCAGGGTTTCTGTCCTTTCCTCATTTCAGTTGAAATGGATGTTTTTATGACATATAAACTAATTTACCTATTGACTTATTCAAAATATAGTAAAAGCTGGTTAGCCAGCATTTATTGGAGCTTACCACTGAACAGGAAATTCAGCGTTCAGAATGATAATTGTTACGGTTGGAGTCCTCTGGTCATTGTTAAAACCTAAAATGCCTTTTTAGAATATTGCAATATTAAATGGTATTCAACTGTTTATAATGTTCAAATGCTATAAAACTAATTACCTATGTATTGTATACTTTCATTAGAATTTTTCACTAATCAGAATATTCTGTTCCCCAACTAACCAGTTAATTATGTCCAATGTGGAAGCAATTTTCAGAGTATGCATATCACTGCTTCCTTAAGAGTTTGAAGAAATGAGTTTACAGAAGGACAGGAAGTAAAAACAACAAATGTTAACCCTGGTTATTTATGGATGGTGGGATTATGGTGATTTCTTTCTTCCGTCTCCCTTTCTGTATTTTCCAAATTCCCCACAATGACATGAATTACTTTTAAAGTCATAAAAGTTTTGTTTTTAAAAAAAGTTTATTTAGAAAGTCATTACTCTCGATGTTACTGCAGGTCATGGTGGGAAACAACAACAAATGACATAGCTAGATGCCATGATTTAATTTTTTTTCCTTTTAAAAAACAGATTTACCGGAAGCTTCCAGGGTTTTTACGCACGCTTATGGATGCCCTGAGAAAAGACAAAATAGTCTTCCCTAATGATGAAAAGTAAGCCGCTGATGAAAAGATATCCCTCATTACTGTATCTGTGGGATTCTGGGTAGCATTCCTGTGATTACCGGATGGGTAGATGAGAAGTCGCAGATGGGGACAGGATTTGGGGCATAGCATCTACAGATTTTTAGTATTTGATATTTTCCTCAGGGCTGATTTGATGACTTCACCAATTCAGTACTTTCTCTGACGTCATAAAAGGAGTTGTAGATTTAGGGTCTATCAGGACCTTCTAAAGGTCGTCTAGGATCTAGCCTAGCATTCCTCAGGGTACTCCTGGCTTCTAGGCCTTATTTCCCATGGAACCACAACCATCCACCATCCAGCCTACTGACCCAACAGCAAGTCCAGTGACTAGATTTTGCCAAGTCAGCCTTTCGCAGCTGGAGAATTTGAGTGCCTCCAAGAGGCAGTCGTTAACAATATTGTTTCTATTTCAACACACTGGAGGGATCTGACATTGTCAGGAGTAGCAGCGAGTCCCTGTGGCGGGGGTGGATGGGTGTCAGAATTCGGGGGCGGGGGGGGGGGGGGGCAGGGAAGTATTGTTTGAGACAGTTATGAGAGTGGGAACAAGTCGTTCCTAATACCATCGCCTTTCTGAAATACCAAACGAGGGGGCTGACCAGGAAGCTAACGCAACCTGTCAACTGCATGTCCATCCTGCACATTTATGGTGACAAGTCAATAAACTGCTACAAAGAGTTCTCTTTAGTCCTTTGGGTTTTGAGTTATTTTGTTTTCTTTTATAGTATTTTTTAAAAAAGACTGGCACCTGAGCTAACATCTGTTGCCAATCTTCTTTTTATTTTTTTCTTCTCCCCAAAGCCCCCCAGTGCACAGTTGTATCTTCTAGTTGTGGGTCCTTCTGGTTCTGCTGTGTGGGACACCACCTCAGCATGGCCGGATGAGCGGTGCCATGTGCGCGCCCGGGATCCGAACCAGTGAAACCCTGGGTCACTGAAGGGGAGTGTGCGAACTTGGCCACGGGCCGGCCCCTCTTTTATAGTTTTTTAATTAAAATCTTCTGGATATTATGAAATAAGTTGGAATAAGGAAAAAGATGAGGTTCCTTTAACTCTGTACAAATTCAGTGTTTCAGTGTTTCCTTCATTATTTTCAAAAATCACACAGAAATAAATTACTTAAATACCTAATTAAATAAGTAAACAGAAGAGAGAGAACCTTGCCTGGAGGAAAAAAAAGTTACTATATGAAGTCTATTATATACCGAGTTGTTCTTCCTGGGAGGGAAGGAGAGAGAGTTCTTGTGTTTTGAGCAAACCTCAAGTTTTCCTAAAGCTCTAACTCAGAAGAGGAGCACTCCCCACGTATCATTCTTGAACTGAATCCTTTTTCCACTTGCCCCTAGTGTTAAATTCCTGTCTTCTCCTCTTCTCATCCTACATGGTGAGGATGACAGGACAGTGCCTTTGGAGATTGGAAAACAGGTAAACTGAAACTATACTTATTTCGCCATTTTCTCATCCAGCTAAACTTTGGTTAGGGCCTGATGGAGGGTCTCTGACATTACAAGGGGTTCCCTCCACCCTCAGCAGCCACGCTGCCTGCGTGTACAGTAAGCGTCGGTATCCTGTGCTGCTCAGCTCAAAGGAGCGTCCGCGGTGGATCCTGGCCCTGCCTCTGGGGTCTGTGGATCTGCAGGCGCAGAGAGCCTCCAGGCTGCTGTGGGAACCTCCGTGCAGTCTCTCCTGTAGTGGCTCTGAGAATGCAGATGCGGTTTCTTTTCTTTTAAACAAACAGAGTGGGTCCATCGCACTTCCTGTCCCCCTGCAGGGAGTGACGGCCGGGAAGGAGGGGTTCTCTCAGGAGTCTATGTCAGCTGTGCAGGTTTCAGTTCCCTGCTTGCAGAGGCAGCCAGTTGGGGACGTGAAGAGCTGCAGAGCTCTGACTTGGTGGGACTAACTCCCCAAGCTGGCTGTTTCTGTGCCCTTTTAGGAAAATTACTGGAAAACAAGAGCTTTGATTGTCAGACTTTGGTCTCTGTCTTTCTGCCCCTCGCAGCTCTACGAAATCGCACACAGTGCATACAGGAAGAAAGAGAGGGTCAAGATGGTGGTCTTTCCTCCTGGCTTCCACCACAACTTGCTTTGTGAAAGCCCCACACTGTTAAAAACCGTGAGGTAAGAGCTGCTTTGCTAACTGGGACAATTCGTCCCTTAAAGGCAGCCAGGGCCGCTCCGGCCCCTCAGCCCGGAGGCGGGAGCATGGGAGCTGACCCCGTCCTTTTTCTGCAGGGATTTCCTGAGCGAGCAGTGGGCCTGAGGTCTGAGAGCTGCGGAAATCTTCAGCGAAGACTTGGTCCAAACCCACCTGGGATGTGTCTGTTTATCTAAAACTGTACCAGGCTGCTTGGATGAGCTGAAGTCATTGACATTTCTACAAGTTACCCACCATTTTAGTAAGGGAAAGCACGGATGCCGGGCCGGACGGAACGTTCTCGTTTAGCTTATCATGTCTACTCTGTGAAACCTCCCCTCTGGAGAGTCGGAATCTGGTAAAAATTGGGTCCCACCTAAAAATGTGTAGTTACCAGACATCCCGGATCTTTGTGAATAAGGTGCCCTTTACTTTGGACTTAGCAGTGTAAGAAATGTAGTTAAATAGTTTGTATTTTAGTTTGGCAATTTAAGTGGCATTAAAGGTTCCAGGCAGTTTCTAGCTTTCTGAATAGGGCTGGGGAAAGTCTGAGCACGCTGCTCAAGCTGCTACAAAGTAAGAAGTTTGGGGGTCTCGTGGCCCTTGGAAATCGACACTTTATTTTTAGCCCTAATACAGTCATACGCTTCCCCCCAATTCCCAGAGATACTTAACTGGATTATCAGCCAATAAAACAAAATCAAAGAATGTTGTAAAAATGTTCAAGTCCAAAAACAGGCTAATTTTTTCTAGATTCGTTTTACGACTTACTTTCCACTGGCCTTATTTGCCCCACTGCTAGAGTCACTGGACAGGGAAATCTTTAGATCTGAGGGCTCCACGTTCCAGATGTCCCTGGCGTATTCTTTAATTGTTCGGTCACTGGAGAATTTCCCCGAGGCAGCTATGTTTTTGAGTACCATTGTGTTCCAGGCCTTTGGATTCTGTAAACAACACACCCACATATGGCCCAGGGTCTGGGGCCCACTGAGCTTTCTGACAAACATCAGGCCAAGCATATCCAAGCACATTTCATGGGAAAAAGACAGGAGTAAATCGCAGTGAATCATAAATACATTTGTTTCATCACTGAGAGCCAGATAAGGCAGAGTGTGCTTTTCTCCTACCTAGAGTATATTTCTCTTAAGAATGAAAAAAAAAGTATTTTTCACTTTAAGAGAAACCACAGATGTAAAGTCTCTGGTAATTTCTGCCATGGCTACAGTGTTTTGGCGTGCAAGCCATCTCTCCCACGCTCTGTTTCTTTTGCCTCCCTTTAAACTCCGGGGGAAGGAAAGGACTGACGCTCATTGTTTGTGGGATGCCACGTCCAGAGACTGAACCTGCGGCTCCGAGTCTGAGGAGCGCTACTCTAGACCGTGCGCTCTCACACAGGCACGAATCCAACGGGGTCTCACTGACCACCTCTCTTCTGTTCTTTCTGAAGGTTGATGCCCCAGTAGGTTTACACTGAAGCCTAAATACTCCACTGGCGTTTCAAAACAGGAGGAATTAAGACCTTATCCTTAATAAAATGTATAATATCCAAATCCCACAATTTTTACGTAAAAGAATATAAGAAGCTATTTTACAGCCCCATGATTTTGTAAAGAACTCTAAAAGTTCATTGGAAATGACCAGAACATGATTCAAAGCCATTAGTAACGCAGATAAGCATTTAAAAGAAAACCTGAAACTACCATCACTCCTTAAGGTACAGCAACAGAGAGTCTGAAATCAGTTTATTCAGACTTTGGAAACCTACTAAAAGAAGAGAGTAAAAGCTCCCTGTCTTCACTTTCTTTAACTATTTAAAGGATAATGAATACAGTTCCCAACCACGTGGGATATGTTCTCTAAGCCTGAGAAGACAATGATTGTCGAGAGTAAAAACTGCAGTTTGCACTAATGAACAAGAAAGATCGGACCAAGTGCTGGCCTTCCAGCTGGGCGTCTGGATTTGGGCCATAACGTCACAGGAGCGACCTGTTGTGCCACCTGACCTTCACATTTGTCCTTGCCCTCGCTCTCATTTTCCTTTCCTGCTCCCTTTTGTTTCTATTCTTTTCCCCCATAGGCTTTCTTCGGCCAAGCATGGGTTGAGATCAGGAGGAAGGAGCTAGAGGGCACCATGTTCTGTCCTGACTCTGAGTTCTTGAGGCCACATGTGGTTGCTCTCTTGTGCTCAGGAGCAGGCAGGGAGCCACTCAGCTTACCTCTGTGCTGCCCCTCCTTGCTTATGGCCATGAACTTGAACTGACTGGTCTACACACTTCTGGGGACTGGACAGGAGTCTACCAGAAGATAAGAGCTGTAAAGCAGCACAGGCCTCGCGTGATCCTATTTTAAAAGCCCAATGGGACGTCTGGGATGACTGTAGGAGCCACCTGCCGCCTGCTGTGGGAAAGGAATGGAGAGAAATGGTAGTGAAGCGTGCTCCTGTTGGAAGTAGTGACTGGTGTGCCCAGAGGGCAGGAGGTGGAGATTGTGGGGACCCTGGTGTTCTGCTGTCTAGTGGCTTTCTAGTTGGAAGACAGAAGTGGAGACTGTGTGGGCAAGGGCAGCTGTGCCCAGAGGCTCATAGGCATCGACCGCAAGCACCCCCGTCATGAGTCTTGGCACAAGCCGCCTCCTTCTGCATCTGTTCTTCTGTGCTGCCTGCAGTTACTAAGTCTTTCCTATGAGAGAGGATCAACCTTTCCATATACTCACCAAATGCTCCTGGAGGGCTGGGCTAGTTCATAAAGATGTTGCATGTAAAGGGTTGCTCACACAGCTCTCGCTTTTTTTTTAAAGATTGGCCCTGAGCTAACATCTGTTGCCCTTCTTTTTTTTTCTTCTTCTTCTTCTTCTCCTCCCCAAAGCACCCCCAGTGCATAGTTGTATATTCTAGTTACAGATCCTTTTGGTTGTGGCATGTGGAATGCCAACTCAGCATGGCTTAACGAGCTGTGCCATGTCTGCACGCAGGATCCAAACTGGCAAAACCCTGGGCCGCAGAGGTGGAGTGCGCGAACTCAACCACGGGGCAATGGGGCCAGCCCCTCTTTCTTTTTTTTTAATTCAAATACGAAGCCTTCCCTCTTTCTGTGCATTCATATTCTATTCATATGGCCTCACCCTATGGGCAACCCAGGAGAGGGACCTGTTTTGCAATGTTCAAAGAACAGGGGTTAGTCCTCATCTCAGTGAATGGAGACTCAGCCTGAGAGCCATCTCAGCAGGCTTTTCAAACACTGATGGGACCCCACCGACTACTGCATCAGAATCTCTTCAGAAGGGGGCTGGCATCATACTTTGAAAAAGCTGCCCTGGGGTTCTGATGCGCACTTCTGTTAAAGACCCCAGCACTAACCAGGCTCCTTGAGAGGAGGGGGCTATTGGGGGCCCCGACTTTGTCCTGCTGGGGTCTTGGTGCCCAGCACAGTGCCTGCCAAGAAGGCCCCAAGCCTCTCTGTGGAATGAATGAGTGGGTGAAATGGTATTTAATTTGGCTTTATACCCTTAGCTTCCAGGACATGCCTGCTACATGGTGGGTACTCAATAAATATTGAATTATTTGAGATTTTTTACTTAGTAAAAAACTTACAAGTGCTACTGAAATGTCAAATCTCAACCTCTGCCTGAACTTGGGAAAAGTCAAATTTTGATCTTAATAACCTAGACAGTTGCCTCACTTGTCTTTTCTGATTCGTTAATGGGGTCCTGTTATACAGATTTAATAAAAAGACACAGAAATTTTAATTAACCATAGTAAACTGTTTCCTTTCTAAGTCTCGGCAGTGCACTCACCATGTACAGCTGGCTGACTTTTTCTTGACACTTGACGTAGGCTTCATAGTCTGCAAAGACTTTAAACCTGTTTTTTTGTGATTGGAAGGAAAAAAGAAGACAACAAAAAGCCTCATTAACAGATGTGTGCTAAGACTCCATTTAAAATCTCTTTTGCTTAATGTCAGGCTAGTTTATGTAATGGCTAGCTTACCAAACTTACATTTCTATTTACAAGAATTTTACCCAGCCCTCAACCTTTCCATGGTTCTTCCCACATGTCAGAATGTCATCCTACGGATGCATCTGAAAGCTGGGTGCACCACGGAAAGAGGAGGAGAATACCAGACTGTGGGTCTTACTCTCAAGCCTTCCTGGCATTACTAGTGGAGAAGGTCTAATTTTTCTTTCCAGGCGTAGGTTAGCTTATCGGAATTACAGATCTATGCTAATCCACGCGGAGGGATTGTAGCTGGTTTAAGATGTTCTCATCCCCTTTTCATGGCCCCAATATCACCGTGTTCTCGCGGGAACTCACCTGTCATGATAAAAGAGCATGTTGATTAAGTCTTTGAAGAGGTCAGGCTGCTTGGGAGAAAAGAAGCCGTTGTCAATTTGATCAATGGCCAGCCTCAGCTCCGGAAGTGCCTCGTAATATTCCTTTGCCTGATACCTGGGTGTCGGGTGGAGGTGGGGGTGATAAGAGGATGTTCTGTGAGTGTTGGTGATTAACAACACACCAGACATGACATTAACTGTGAAAAATGCATTCAGAAATACGAACATTTCTAGAAGTCATTATAGAGGTCAACATGGGTATAAATAATATTTGATGAGATCTTGACATTGTTTCCTCCCTAAATTTGTGTATTTCCTTGTGACTAAAGACACAAAGGACAGCAGAGAATAAAAATTCTAGTCACAGAGCAGCAGTGCCATCCGGTAAAATACAGTAAGATGCATTTCAGAGCAGACTTTACAGCTCTCAACAAGCGTTATGTTAAGTGGACCAGTTACTTTTTGGACCCACAGATTCCCAAATTTGTTGCTACTGAGTGGAGATTTATTTCCAAGGGTCAGGAAGTGTATTTGACCCCCTCCCACTTTTGTGATCCCCATAGTTCCTTCGGACAGTGCTCTTTCTCTATTTCCTGTTTGAATCTGGCTTAATAAACCTTTCAAGACATTAAGTGAAACAGGTATTCTTGGGTGCTTCTGAACATCCATCCCCATCCTCCACCACATTTCAATCCATCTCCTTTAGATCTTAAAGGAACGCTAGGTGGTTTAAATTACAGGTAAAAACTTCAACTAGAAACTGGTTTATCCTTTGATCAAAGTAAAAATCACAGATGCAGAGGATGGAAGAGCTCACTGAGGCCAGCTCTGCTATGGCTGGTAACAAAGAGCAGCAACCCCATGCACCTGTGCCTCTTACTGTACCCCGGGCGGCCTGCCCAACAAGGAGGGGCCGCTCTCTCACCCTTTCTTGTCCAAAGCAGCCACATCAGCTACTCTCATGCCAAAGATGAACAGGTTCTCTTCCCCCGCTTCCTCTGCCATTTCCACGTTGGCCCCATCCATGGTCCCGATGGTCAGGGCCCCATTCAGCATGAACTTCATGTTGCCTGTCCCCGAGGCTTCGGTGCCTGCAGTGGAAATCTGCTGCGACAGATCTGTGGCTGGGATGACTGTAGGCAAGACACGTGAGAATGAGGGACCTGTCTCTCCAGATCTGGCTGTATGTGTCTGAGCACTTAACCAGCTGGCCTGTTCTCGTCGCTCAAGTAGGTAGGTGCACGTCGAGACCAATAGTCAAATGGTGTAGAAGGACGGATCCCACTCTTCCCCTTGATGCGGGCAACTGCTTTCATCCATTTTTGATGGCAGTTATGGCCACGATGCTAAACAACCATAGGCTCATACTACTCTTCCTTGGTCTATAAACTATAAAAGGCATCTAGCAATGCTCTGCTGTGGAAGCCAACACTACACTTCTCCCCTGTCTTCCTTCCAATTTTTGTTAGGGTTTTATTTTTATTTCTTTTACTTTATAAAATACATTGAAATTTCTCCTTCTTGATCGTTAAAATTCGGAGTCTCTCCTGACCCCTCTCTTGCCACTGAGGAACCTGGATTGTCTGCATTCCTTCCACTGCTCACCTCCCCTCTGCCACTCACACTCCCACAGGGAAATAAGCCACGAGACTGAGGTGTGCAGGGCTGGACACCAAGTCTCTGACCTTCCTGCCTGATTGACACACAAATTATTGCTGCCGAAGGGCCCCCCACCTTTGGCTACAAAGGTCAGGTGCAATTCTCTGCTTTACTTTGAGAGCTTATTTGTGAGTTAGATATACCTTCATTTGTATCCCTAGGCACCTGGCTCCTTTCTCTTCATGCAGACAGTTCTTAAACTGTAACATCAGAGGACCGAAAAACACCTCGAAAAGAGAAAGGTCCCTTTTCGGTTTGCAAAATGGGTGAGTACACAGTTGCATTTGCATGTGGATGGTGCTCTGTGAGCACGTGATGCAAATAAGCAAAGGTCCCAGCGGCAGAGAGAGGCATGTTGGCTTGTCAGCCTGGCTGTCCCCACCGGGACTCCACGCTTGATCCCAGAGTGCCCATTGGAGGCACATCTCAGCCTCGTGCTTTGGCAGCTTGATGTCTGTCCTCGTTCCCTATTGTCACATGAACAAATGGCAGTCCTTCCTTCCACCAAGTGACGTGAGGAGTCTGTGGGGCTGGGAACTGAAGCCCTGCCCTGCCTTTTGTAGAGCACTGTCTGCGTGTCACCAAAACCTCAGGGCCGCCTCCTCCACCCCCAGCTCTGACCAGCTGGGAGGAAAACGTGCTTGCAAATGTAAGCTGGGATATTGACTCTGGGGACGACAGTCTCACTCAGTTGAGCACCTTAAAGTTCTTAGCTTAGGCCCCTATTCTGCCCGGACAGTGACACCTCCTGTCCTAAGTGGCGGGCTCCTGAGGTCAGCCGTACCATGCAGTCTTGCCCTAGGACTTTCCCTGGCCCTGCACGGCTGCGACGAGGGCCTACCTTTTTCAGCAAGAGACACTCTGTAGTTCTCCAAGAAGATGAGTTTCAACTTGCTTCCAACCACTGGGTCATTGTTCACCACATCTGCCACTGAAGTGATCAGCTTTATGATCATCTTGGCCATGTGATATCCTGGGGCAGCCTTGGGGAAGAATGTCAAACACACTGACGGAAGGCATTCGAGATGAAGGGGAGAGATAGCAGGAAATCACAGCCCCCAAGTCCCCCGTGAATAGAATCAACTTACTTTCCCACCAATTATAACCGTTCTGGGCACGAATAACTTCTTAGGGTCTTTCTTAATGCCTGAAAAAGATGGAGAAGTGGATGGAATGGAGGATGGTTGGTGGGGGTGGGGAGGCCTACACGGAGAATGTGCTTCCATCTCTGGGGGCGTGGTGGTGGCTCTGGGCGGACTCACGGTTGTACATGGTGACCACATGCAGGCAATTCAAGAGCTGCCGCTTGTACTCGTGGATCCTCTTCACGTGCACGTCGAACATGGAGGAGGGGTTGATCTTCATTTTGTACTCCTTCTCCAGGAACTGAGAAAACTTCAGCTTGTTCTCCTGTTGAGACAGGGGACGGGGCCAGAGCCGTTCTGACTTAGAAGCACGGGGTGGTCTGTTTTTAGAAACTGGAGCTCAAACCCTCAAAACAAGTTCCAGGGCAAGACTCCTCCCCAGAAGCCTCACCTGCTTCACGTTGGCGATTTCCCGGAGGAAGACGTCATCACCCAGGAAGCCGTGCAGCCTGGTCAGCTGGCTCAAATCCTTCACGTAGTCTTCTCCAATTTTCTTTCAGTTAAAAGGAGAATGTGACTTTAATCAGGGAAAGCAGTCAAGCCCAAATGAACAGCATCTGTCTGGTGCGACTGCTTGTGCTCACCCACAGCTCCCAGGGAGCTCGCCCACCACACAGCCCACAGGAGAGGCTAGAAATGCTGCGACGGAGGACACTTTGCTGGTGTCCTTGCTAGAACCTCAGTGGTATTAAGTGTTAAGCACAGGAAATCCACCTACAAGGGTGACAGAGAACCCAGGTTCCACGAGTTCCTGACATGGCCTTTATTACCCTCGTTGACTACACAGGGCACCACCTTCCGTCTGTGCATCGTAGGGGGACTGTGAGCCAGGACCAGCCACGGAATGTGTGGGGCCCCTGGTTCAAAAATTAAGACTTTCCAGATGGCTGCAGCAGAGAATTGGATCAAGTGCGGAGCCTTGTGGGCCTGCCCAGGCTGCACGCGGTGGACGCTGGCCCTGCGCACGTCCGTCTGCGATTGTAAGTGCACTCACGTGCCCCTCGCGTCCCAGCCGGCCTCCCTCCCTGTCCTCCCAGTCACCTCCGCTATTAACTCCGCGAGCCCAGGGTTGCAGAGCAGGAGCCAGCGCCTTGGCGTGATCCCATTGGTTTTATTCTGAAACTTGTCTGGTTCCAGCTCACTGAAGTCCTTGAACCTGGAGGCAGAAGAGACATGTCACTGAACGTGGCTGAAACGGCAGGCTGCTGTGCGCTCAAGTTCAGAGTTACATTCAAGGAGCCAAGGGGAGGCTTAGAAACATTTCATAAAGGTAGAGGCACGGCTGACAGCAGCAATGGCTGTCACTCTAAACAGAAGTCCATTTTCAATGCAAACTAATTACAAGAAAAACCCCAAATCTAGTCACCTCCATACAGTTTCCTGGCACTGACATACATACCAGACTTTTCAGCAGAATAGGTGTTCTTTTTGGCTCCTAAGTCTAGAATTAGGATGGTTCAGAGAAGAAGTCCTTTTCTTTTCTTTTTTAAGAGAAGTGTTTTTTGTATAGAATGACAAATAAAAATGGCAAGTAATAGGATATATTGGAGTATACGAGGAAGCCATTTGGTGTAAACCTAATTCGGCCTGACCTTGTCTTTCCAAAAGGGCCTGACGGTGGCCGTTGAGCATGCATTGCATATCTGCTTTAGAGATTCCCTATGGCAAGAGCAAAGGCCCTTGAGATAAAGGTGCAACTTCTCTTCCCCTCCCAACGTTGGCATTTCTTTAAGGGTTTTAAGCACCTTTCTTTGGGCTAGGAACTGACTGCTTGCGGCACCCGCCTGTGACTGCCCAGCTCAAGACAATAGACTTGCCTCGTGGTACGCCCACTGCCTGTAACCACCCAGCTCAAGACAACAGATTTGCCTCCTGCTACGCCCTCCGAGATAGCAGACCACTACCTGCTGTGTCCATCAAGTGCTGTGCCCACAGGGCAATCTCGTGACTACTGTGGGAGGGACACTTCAATCATATGTGAAACACCCTCTTTGAGGGTATATAACCACCCTGTGTACCCCCACTTCTTTGGAGTGCTCTGTTCCTTTGTGGAAAGACTCTCCCAGGTTATAATCCTCAGATTTCAGTTCAGAATAAACTCACCCAAATTTTCATTTATAGATTGGTTATGGATTATTTTCCTCGACAAGAAGAAAACACTTTTAAGCATTTTGACAGGGCCTTTCCTCATCTCGAGATGCAACCCTGAGTTTACCAGCACCGCCCCACTAACGGAGCAACGTCAGACCCACACCCACAGGAAGGAAGGCTCACACTTGGGTCTTCACGATGTCTGAGTGGATTTTAGCCACGCCGTTCACAGCATGGGAGCCCACGATGCAGAGATGGGCCATGTTGATCCTTTTGCCTCCTTCCTCTTCTATCAGAGACATCCTTCTCAGACGGTCCACATCCTTAGGAAACAAGGCTGCAATCCTCTACCAAAGGAAGACAGAAGCCTTGTGGTCACTTGAGTGTCTGATGGTGCGAATATAAAACTTCCCTCCCACCGGGGGGGGGTGCTGGGTCACCTCGATGGAGGGGCCGTCACCCCTCCACTTAGTATTTTCGCAAAAATGCTTTAAGAGAGCCCCGCCCGGTCTTGAATACTTGTGATGTGTCAGTAATTGAGAGACGTCTGGCTTCAAGTTTGGTGAGAGGGAACACCCCAGCCACCCTAACAGCTCAAGTCCTCCTTCTCAAAAGGGGTACGAATCTCTTAAAATGACTCACATCCAAGTGCTTCTGATTGATCTCATAAATGATCTGCAAATGTCGAGGAAGCAACTTCTCCACCAGCTCCACGGGCCAGCGCTCCAGGGCCTCTGGCAGCACGGTGTGGTTGGTGTACGCAAAGGTCTTCTGGGTGAGCTCCCACGCCTGAGGGAAAGGGGGCCTCAGCCGCTTTCCTCTGCGAGAGAGGCTGCCCCGCAGCGCACCGCCCATTGCTCAGGGCCGACCGTCTCCACAGGACGATGCTGTCTGTGTGTGTACATTAGACACTCTCCATCCCAACAGGTTCCCGGTGGTGTGGAGAAGTGGGAACATGTTTTTTGGGGGAAAAAAAGCAGCTATTTGTAAATTTGTTCTATTTGTAAAACATAAAACTTAAGACAGTATGCTGATAAATCTTCTCTACTATCCTTTTACTCATTAAATAAAAAACAATTTGAGGAATAAAACTTAAGTAATGCGCTGAGAAGGCACAAGGTGTGTTAAATACCGACTTGCAAAGCGATGGGGATCCTCTCAATTAGCTGTGTTCCGAGGTTAGAGGGTTTAGTTAAGAATCCTTTAGACACAGAAATGGTAAACACAGCACAGGGCTTATACAGCTACAGAGCTGCATCCCGTTAGGAACGTGTTTATTTATTTCTTGGCGTTAGTCCCTATAAAGGAGTAAGGACAGAGAAAGGTCAGCACTGGGGCAAAATCTACCTTCACCTGTTGGAACTTAGCAACAGTAACTTGTCTTGAAAAACCATAGAAGGAGCTTTTGGCAAAATCTATTAGTCATAGATATTCTGATTAATTGAAGGAAAAAGAAGCTAAACTATACAGACCTTGGACCAGGGCAATTTTTCAATATCCACAAAAATCCTCATCAGCTCAGGGATGGCAAGTGCAGGGTGAGTGTCATTCAGCTGGATGGCAACCTATGTGGGGAAAAGACATCAGCATGCAAGTGGCAGATGGCCCGGGTCTGGCTTCCTCGTCCTCACGCACGCTGGGCAAAGCATCAAGCTAAACGTCCGCCTTCTAGGAAAGGCTTTAGCATGCTACACCCACACGCCTTTTTCAGCGCTGGGAGAGAGGAATAGATCTGGCAGGCAGTCCTGACCCCCTCAGGTGCCCCCACCTGCGTTCACACACTGAATACTTGCCTGATCTGGAAAGGCATCAAATGTAGTCTTGACTTTCTCGGAGGAGCCAAACTTGCAGGCTTTGAAACGTCGGATGATATCTTGCAAGGTAGCAGCCACCACAAAATACTCCTGCTTCAATCTCAGCTCCTTGCCTTCAAAAAACTACAAGCCAGAGAGATGGAGTGAGGGCGGCTCGCATGTTAGGCGTGGCCAACCGTGACTGGTGCTGCCTCCCAGAGAACGTTAAGTCTGAAGCCCACTGGACTTCCATCTGGGGCAAGACGGCAGGTTGAACACCAAGCATTAGCCTTGCTCTCTCCTGAAATGCCATTCAATGACAGTAAAGGGATTGTGGAGATAAAGGATGAAGGGAACCGGAGAGAAGACAACAGCAACAGCTTTTTAGAAGCTGGAAACAGATGGAGAAGTGGTAACGGAGCCAGAAGACCCAGGAAAGCTGACTCCTGCCCTGGTAGTGGAGAAGTGCCCACAAGCAACTCCACTTACACATCAAAGACCCCAGAGGCTCAGGAAGTGGCAGCACCGGGTGCGTGCGGACAGCACCATCACCAACAAATAATTTAAACGCTGATTAAGGAGCCAATGAAAATGATGACGTGATGACGTTGAGAGAACAGGGGAGAGGAAATGCGTGTTTGTGTGGTGGGGGTGGGAGGACGTGGGAGGAAGGGAGCTCTATTCCCACCTTTAAGAGTGGGGAGTCAACAAACGACCATAAAAACAGGAAAATCAAGGAGTAGCAACAATAGTATGTTATTAGGTACATGGAGGTAAGTGTCCAGAAAATCGAATAGAGCGAGGGGACCCAGTCGCTTCTGGGAAGTGGGAAGTGGAGACTGCTTTCATGTGAGCCTCTTAAGAACTGTTTTTCTGTTTAAACTACGTGCATGTATAACTTTGACAAAAATTTAAAAACCAAATTAAAAATTAAAAGTAATTAATAGGAAACTTTCTGGATTGATACCACCAATGGGGATTTACAGGCAGAATTTGGAACTTTTTTTTACTTTCTTCTTGGTACTGTTTTATTTTGCTTACTTTTTTTTTTTTCTAATGGCATGTATCATGGTAAAAATTATAATGAAATCATTATTCTAAAAAAAAAGGCACTATGAATCCATCCAAAATGAATTTAAACATTTACTCAGTTACGGAATTTTAATGCCCTAGAAATAAAATGATTAGTTAAACGTAATCACTGACTGCAAAAAGTTCAAACTAGTGGGAAGAGAGAGATGTGTAAACAAGGCTTTAAAGACAAGGTGACAATTTTTAAAAAAATGTATGTTCTATTTAAGTATATACATCGTCCTTGGGGAAGTAATTCTTTACCTGAGCCCTGAAAGATGAGTAGGATTTGTCAGACGGGCACAGAGTGTGCCTGCAGACAGAGGGAGCCTGGGCCGGCATGAGGGGACAGAACAGGGCAACGGTCACACACTGCTGGGACCTGCTGGCCGAGGCGAGATGGCCGCGGATGCAGCAGAGAACTCACGACCGTGTCGATGAGGAACACAGGGAGCGCGGCTAAGATTCTGTACTTCCCTTAGAGGTGATCAGAAGCCTTTAAAGAGCTTTAAGCAAGGAAAAAGGACCTACCTAGTGCAGATGGAGGACAGACTCTTAGACTAATGCCTAGATTAGAGCCGCATTGGGGAGACGGAATGGATCTGTTCTTGTAATTACACTACAAAAATGATTCATCAGCTCGTACTTAGCAACAAGCGTGACCCTGAGGGCTACCGCGTACCCAGCGATTCAGTCACCTTGGCCCCCGTGCCAACCTAGGACACGCTGTCAACTGCTGTAGATGGTTATTTCCAAGTAAAGTCAGGTTTGGTCCTTACTGAAGACAGAGGAGGAATTTCAAGCCCCTTCCAGTTAAATAATCCTTCAGGCTGGGCCAGGCGAGGCAGTATGGCCCCGGACTGGGAAGCCAGGAAATAGAACCACCTTTTGCTTTTGGTTTAGAGATTTCTCTGAAATGTACTGAAGTCACAACATTTTTCCCAAAGAAAAAATAATAAAAACCATTAATTTCCTGAAAATGCTGTGACAAACTTCATCCTCCTTCGAGACTGGGGTTTAAAACCAAGTGGACATCTGGCCTTAAGGACCATTTATGTCCTGGTCCCGAAATCCGTGTTTTATGCCATCTTTGTAGCGCAGAGTACTAATGTGGTTGCTTCTGAGATTATTATTGTTTAAAACATCATTTTTGCTTCAAGAAAATGATTTCACCCATATAGAAGTGAGAACCAAGTATATTTAAACCAACTAAGCATCCTTAGCGGCCATCTGGGATCCAGTTCCAAATGTTTGTTTTTAGCTAAGCTATTTTTAGTGTAAAATTAGGAATAATCACCTATAAGAAGAAACATAAAGAAATGAATAAATGGCACAAGAAACAAGTGTTTGCTACTGGGTCTCCTCCGAGGTCCATGACTCCACCTAGCCTGGGGGAAAAGGGCCGGGGAGAGCCTGTCCACAAGGGGAAGAGGCCAGCCAGGAAAGCTCCAGGGGCTTCTGACTCTGGATGAAATTTCTGTTTGGAAAGAACGTGGGGCTTTCCCTCATCTTCTGTATCCAGGTTTCATGTTGAAATGCACGTACGGGACCTCCCGGATAGTCACAGGGTCGCTTATCAAGGGGAAAATACCAATTGTGATTTCATGAATTGTACAAATTTGTTTTCCTTACTTGCATGGGAGAAGTCTAGAAAATTCAGGAAGAGATATGGAGATTCCACATTGAAGGAAAAAAAATCAGCATTAAAGATGCGCTTTATAGGACTATTCCATAGGTGCTTCTGAGATAAGCAGCTGTGTTCCCACTGAGAGGGCAGGCTCGGTCACTCACGTTATCGTTGGGGTAGAGGACCCGGGAGATGTTCTCGGCCAGATTTCGGTCCAGCACAGCCTGGATGTAGTCTCCAACGTTAACTGAGGGGAGGGTTAGAGGAAAGAATTAACAGACGAGCCAGCCACCATTCTCGAAGCCCCCGATCTCACCTGATGCTGCTGCGTGCCTTGTGGGATTCCTAAAATTCCTAAACACCCAGAAGTATTTCAATAGACCTTCATGCTGTGATTCACACGAGAGCCTAGGAGGCCAGACTGGAGGACTGCCTGAAAAACGTCCTCCATACTCGCTCCATAAAATGGCTGTTTAGTCACCGAAGAGTTCAGATCAGAAACTCCAGGCTTTTTTCTCAAGCTCAATTTGGCTCTAACTAGCGATGACGAAGATTAAACACACGAAGAAAGTAGAGCCCAGGCTGTACTCACAGTCTCTGAGGTTGAAGTCATTCGGCGCCCGAGCGGACCAGAGGCGCATGGTGTTGACTGTGTTATTCATGTACCCAGGCACCGGGGTGTCATATGGCAGGGCCAGAACCACCTGTAGGATGAAACCAAAGCAGCTGCTCAAGGCTTGCCACGTGTGATGACGTAGGTTGAACAGGTGGCTGGGAGACAGCACCTGGAATTTTGTTCCTGGCTCCATCACCAACTCAGACTGTGTGAGGCCTTAACAAGATCAAGGTCCTAGGGCTGGAGTGGCAGTTGGAGGCCATGTGGCTCCTCCTTCCACTGGAACAATCTGGAAGGCTGGAACCATCCAGAATGATGGATGCAATGAATAAGGACTTTGTTAATCCTTTGAATAAACACTTCAGTTCTAAAATATTTACCCCTGAGAAGTTACAAGTAAATGTACCTATGGCGGTGGGGTGAGGAATGACATTTAAATTTATTCAATCTTGGTACCAAAAACTTTATACAAAACTGGCAAGCTAAGCATGCCGGGATTACAGAATTGATTAATCTCTGATAAAGCTGATTACAAAATGACCCTGGTAAGTCACTTGACCGTGGGGGTGGGGGGAGGGTCACTTCTCTCTTGGCCTCAGCTCCCTTGTCTCCAAAATGAGTGGGTTGCACTAAGAGAAATAACAGATTTATTTATAAAAATATGCCACCTTATTCAATACACAACACACTACACTTGATATCATACTCTCTGCTACCTAGTCACTGTCTGTACTACACAAAATGCTCAGCGCGGGGACACTCTGAGTACCTGTGTGTCGATCCACTTAGTCCCGGCCTCAGTGTGGTCCACTTTTCCGTAGAAGTGCACGGGCAGCATGAACTCAGGGCGAGCCTTCTCCCAGGGGTTCCCATGCCTGAGCCAATCGTCTGCCTCTTCTACCTGCAAAAAGGACGTAGCTTGGAATTTACTTTTCAGGAGAGGTGGACTTAGACCATCAATTAGATCAAATTAAAATTATTTTTAACTGAATCAATTCAAGACTGTTTTGGCAAGAAAGAGCGTTGGTTCTGTCAACCTCAATTCATCTTTGTTGTTGTCTTGCAGCCTCAATCGACAACAATACTTGATAACATTGCTCTAAGTGTTTTATTTGTATCATTGCACTGACTCCTCTCAGCAACCCTACAGGAGGGAACTATGACTTTTCCCTTCTTAAAGATGAGGCAATTGTCACTTGCTCGAAGTTGCACAGATAGTAAATGGTATAGCCAGGACTTGACATGGGCCTGTGTGTTCTAGAGCCTGGGTCTTCACTCTGTGAAGCCAACTGTCCAGCCTGAGGGAGAGACAGAGGCCCACAGGGATGTTTACAGTTGGATACCCAGACCTGACAGGTCCTACATGATGGTTTCAATCAAGATTCTTGTGCCTAGAATGCAGAGTCAGTTAAGAAATGCTACTCAGAGAAAGCTCCCTTAAGAAAGCTTATTTCAGTACAGGTAGAGAACACTATTACACTCTGTCGTCTTTGTTTAATTTAATCCTTATGTAATTTTGATCTGATAATGAACTATGAATTATGGCTTATTTTGAAAATAACATCTACTACAAGGTAAGGAATTTATTTTATTGACAATATCAACATTTCCCCATGTATTTATGTTAATTTATGACAAAATATTTCTTTAAAAATCTTAAAATCATAATTTGTACTTAGGGTATCCTGGATATCAAGTGAATTTTGTTTTGCAAACAAAGAAAAATGCCAAAATAAGAATAACAAAAAACACATTTGGGGGGGATGTATTTTTAGAGTAAAGATACTTTAAAATAGTACATATACTACATATAAAATAATACATAAAAAAGCAATTGTGTTCTGACAAGAAGGGAGGGGTAATTTTTGTAGTACAAACTACCCTCGTCAATGACATTACCCTAAATCCAGTTATTTTTCCCATTTGATTCCTCACTCTCTCCTCCTAGAAAACTCAGCATTAGTTTAAGAAGATACTGCTCACGAATTGTGACACATTGATGCTAGATGCTCACAAACACCTAAATACGAGTTTAACGTCTGCCCCAGGCATGGTGTGGAGAGAAACAAACACAGCTACTGTTTTTGAGGTATTAGACAAAACGTTAATGTCAACAGCCCAGACCAGCAAATACACTTTCATCTGTTGAAACACGGATCGCGACTTCACATCAAGAAAGCCAGTAAGCCGATCACTAATACGAACCACGCGCACAACGATGATGGAAAAGAGGGTCATGGGAGCGACATGTTTAGGCAGAAGCTCTGGGAAGCAGGAGGACGCGTCAGGTGCAGGACGACGCCTGGGGGAGGCTGCAGCTGGATCTGAGCTGACCAGCAAATCGCATCTTTCGAAAATGCAGATTCTCAGTCCGTCTGGGGAAGGGTCTGAAATTCTGCATTTTTAACAAGCCCCCAGGGGTTACACGGTGCCACCAGGAGCTACGTGGTGATACAAAGTCAGCAACCACAACTTCGAATTTAGACTTCCGCAATCAGTCATAAAGAGAACCAAAAACAAAACTTCAATGATAAAATGGTCGAATTTTATTGGTTGATAAGAAGCTAGTTAAGTTAGAGTCCACTGGCTTGTGTCAATGACTAGAGACTCTACGGCAAATAAATGAGGATATCCACAAAGGATCCAAGCACCCTGACTTACAAAACACTTTCCGCTCTCTTAGGCAAGAGTCTGTTTGGGGTTTTAAAATGCTGTGGATGTGAAACCGCTTCCTGAGCCAGGAAAGAGCCGGAAGGCTCGTTTGCCTCATGTCAGTGCTCAGGGCCGTTGTAAAGCACATCTGAAGGTGTTGCATGACACAGAAGGACGGCGAGGCAGAAACAGGTTTCCTCTCAAAAACCACGTGCATGGCAGGGCTGACAACATATTTTCCACAGAGATGTGCGGCAGGGTCTGACTCTTCTGCCCTCGCGCAGCTTGAGATGCTCACGGAAGAGATGATGGACTCCGGGCTTCCCCACCTCCCGAGTGGTCAGAGGCTACATCCGCTCGTTTGAGAGTACATTAAGTGACAAGGGACCAGCAAGCTGATCATTCTTAAGGCTATCAAATGCTGGTCTAATTTCTCCCTGCCAAATAACGGCAACTTTCACTTCACTGGGTCCACAAGTTCTGTAGGAGAACAGAACTCATAGCTTGCTGTTCTTTATATTGAGTCTGTTTCTGATTTAGCAAGGAATCAGTTAATCATTCCCTCAATTTCACAAAGCTTGTTTTCAAAGTAAATTGAAAAACAGATATTTCATAACCACAAGCTGGTGTGAGCAGATAGAAGAGATCTCGAGAACCGCTCCCACTAAACCCTCAGAAGCCACGCGAGGGTGTAAACTCCTCTCTCCTTGCTTTCTCCCGGTCAATCCACAAATCGGTCTGTAAATTTAGATTCCCTGTGGCCAGTGGTCCCTGAATGCACAACACGCCAAGCCATGTGAAGGGCGGTCAAGATGGGAGAGGAGCAGCATCGAGACCCAGCAGGCTGTTGGCTCTGAGCACACCCGAGAGAGGCCGAGACAAAGCGAGAGAGGAACGGGCGCCTGTTCGGGTGGGCGGCAGCCTGGCAGCCCCTTCTGGGAGGAACGACTCGCTGGAATCTGTGCTCCAGCCAGCCTGGAAGCAGGGGTCAGCTCAGGCGCTGTGTGAGGGACTACAGTCTAAGAAACGTGCTTACCTGGACTGTGGGATACACAGCACACCTGCAGAGAACCAGTGAGCAAATGCAGGAGCAGTCAACAAACCCTGCTTTCTGATGGTACTAACAATTGAGGAATGTTTCTGGGCACACCGAGAATTCAACAATGGTAACCAGAAGCTTGCTGGGTAACGAGAAGTGTGCATGACTAGTTAGAGCAGGCTTGGCCTGGGTTCCAAGAGGGAGAGGCTTCCGGCGGACACTGAAAGTCCAAGACACTGAGGGCCCTCCTCCTCAGATTTGGGGGTGGGACAGCGGAAAGTGTTTTGTAAGTCAGGGTGCTTGGATCCTTTGTGGATATCCTCATTTATTTGCCGTAGAGTCTCTAGTCATTGACACAAGCCAGTGGACTCTAACTTAACTAGCTTCTTATCAACCAATAAAATTCGACCATTTTATTGTTGAAGTTTTATTTTTTGGTTCTCTTTATGACTGATTGCGGAAGTCTAAATTTGAAGTGGTGGTTGCTGACTTTGTATCACCACGTAGCTCCTGGTGGCACCGTGTAACCCCTGGGGGCTTGTTAAAAATGCAGAATTTCAGACCCTTCCCCAGACAGACTGAGAATCTGCATTTTCGAAAGATGCAATTTGCTGGTCAGCTCAGATCCAGCTGCAGCCTCCCCCAGGCATCGTCCTGCACCTGCCCCATAATTACATATATTAAATACGTGCCAGATTTATTTGATATAATAGTTAACAAGATTGCTTACTTTCATCTTTTAAAAAAATCAGAACACTGAGTTTATGTATCTTGAACAACAGGCATGATAAGGAGGGCAAGACTCTGAGCGTAGAAGAGAATCCTGACGAGGCCCTGGAAATCTGGGATACAGAACCGTCTTGCCGGCACTGTGATCTGAGGGAGCTCCTCCTCTTAAGAGCTCAGCTTTCTCACTGACAAAATGGCGACATGCTTCCTACCTCCCAGGGGCGCTGGCTACCACCATGAATTGAAACGTGCTCCTCCCTTCTGGACGCTGCAGAGAACGGACAGTGCGCACTGCAGTGGTCCCCATTCAGGCAGTCATGGCGCATTTTCAGAGCACCGTGTGAGGCACGCACTGCACAGGACGCCATGGCCCTGGTGGTGAACGACACCGGCAGGCTCTCTGCTTTTAGAGAGCTTACACCCCAAAGTCGGAAGACTGACTATGCACTGACGTCAACCAAATGCCAGAGAAATTAGCAAAGCTCTATGTTAAATGTCCACAGATGATAAGTCACCCAGAACACCACGCAGGTGAAGTGCTTTAATACAACATCTAAAAACATGGCTCACATACCTGCCACCCGTCTCGGATCTTCTGATTGAAGATGCCATATTCGTACCGGATGCCGTATCCATAGGCTGCCAGCCCCAGGGTCGCCATGGAATCCAAGAAGCAGGCTAAATTAAGCACAGGGAGAGGCAGGGTCATCAGGCCAGTCAAAATTTCAAGGCTTTCGCTAAAAACATGGCAGCCACAGAACATTTTTCTAGGAGAAACCACATTTGTATTTTGAAGCACAGAGGCTGCTGCCCAGTGGGTATTACATTTTTTAATAACATTTTTTTCTAATTATAAAATGAATACTACAGAAAAGTTACAAAATATGGAAACGTGTAAAGAAGAAAACAAACATCCTTTATTACCTCACCGTCTCACTACGACCACTGTGTACCTGCTGGCATTTCATTTGAGAACAGGTGAGGAAGCTGGCCTGCGTTAGATGTGTCCATGACTGTGTCTGCCACTCACACTGCCCTTTCTAAGGAAGCTGTCTCGGTGGCCCCCTGCTTGAAATGGTCTGTATGATTCACATGTGACCACCTGACTGACCAGCTGGACATCTGTGGGAGGAGAAGACTCTCTTTCTGGCAGTGGAACTCCAGTGTTGTCCAGATAACAGGTGGCCACATGCTTCAGGGAGGCTGGACCAGGAGGTGCACCCCGCTTGACTGCTTAAAGCCAGTCACAGCCATCAACCTACTTCCTAACCAGGGATCCGTCCTGGCGTGAGCATGCGATGACATTCAATCACATGAGAGGTGCTAGGAAGTCCGCTGGGTGTGGTGACAGATTTTCCTTGCTGCCGCCATCTTTCTTCCACAAGGGGAAAGCCAAAGGAGCCACAGAGGCCCAGACAGAACGGACAGAACTGAGCTGCTGAACAAACTAATCTCGGAGTGGCCCACCCTCTGGGGTTCCTGTTCTGTGGTAACACACATTCTTGTTGGCCCAACCAGTTCTTGCTGGGTTTTCTGTTACTTGTACCAAGAGCATGACTGACAGAGCACCTGATCCACAGCAGTCAATCAAGAGGCTGCGGGGTAACCCTAAGCAGACTGTCCCCCTCAGGAATGTGAACTGCGGAATATGCAGAGAATGAGCAAATGTACAGTAGGATCTAAAACGAAAAGAACACTGGAAATTGTAGACCAAACGGAAAGGGACTGAGTCAGGCTCATGGTGGAGCCCAAAAATAGAGGTCACAAAGGCCAATGGCCAAGACCTTCAAGTCACTGTAACATCACAGTGGTCTCCCAGTCCTGTGTCATGAGGCCTGGCTCACTCCAGTTCCTGTGATTTCTCAGAGCTGTGGCCACTCGTCTTTTCCTGGGTCCTGATCAAATTATCCTTGGAGCCTGACCAGAATTGGGTCCCAACCTTCTTAGTCAAGTAAGAGATGAGGTCATCTATTGAGAATTACTCAGCCTCATCCTCCACTTGGCTCTTTGACCTAATCAGCCAACTGAAGGAGTGAGGTCATTAACGTCAGGGACAGAGTGGGGTTAATCCAGCCAACAAGTACTGAGGTCTGTCGCCTTATACGAACGGACGGCCGGCTGGCTGTCATTCTCAGATGCGCACACCCTTGGTCCTGCTGGTCTTCCCACAGCCCCACGGACAGCCTACTAAATGGTCCAATGATTGACCTCACAAGTTGGCAAGTATCCCAGAGCAGTGTTTTCTATTACCAATTGCAATGTTAAAGCACACTGCAACTAATAGACTAGGAATTTAATATGAAACACATGGAAATGGATTTCTAGTAACTTGAGAGTGTGTGTAAAATTAAGAGATTTTGAAATCACTTCTAAAAGAGAAGAAACATATTTATTTTTCATAGAGTACAATCTGATACAAACATGTGTGGTGGTACATTTTTATTATTAAATTAAATTTCACAAATAATACATCCTCCTTGTAAAAAACATTAAATGTTACAGACAGGGCTAGTGTCCCCTTCCTTCCACCCCTAGGTCTGCTTTCCCCTCTAGAGAAGAGCACAGGGAGCAGTTTAGTATATCAAATCCCAAACTGTTTTTCTATGGATTTACACATATACTTACAGAAAATATTTAATTTTTAAAAGACATAAATAATATCACACTGTGTGGCTTTGCATGTGACTTGCGTTTTCCCCTTGGAGGTCTACCCAGGGACATACATACAGCTCAGTTTTGTCCTTTTAGGCTGCTGCATAGCATTCTGTAACACGGATGCTCCATACTTACTTACCTATTCTCTTACCATTGGACATTAGGTT